>NC_066580.1:185284345-185584345 GCF_024323335.1 Lathyrus oleraceus | reverse complement strand
GGTGATGTGCTTTATAAGAGGAATTTTGACATGGTGCTGCTCAGATGCATGGATAGACATGAAGCAGACTTGTTGATGACTGAAGTCCATGAGGGTTCATTTGGTACTCACTCCAATGGATATGCCATGGCTAGAAAGATGTTGAGAGCAGGCTACTATTGGCTGACAATGGAGTCTGACTACTGCAAATATGTGAAGAAATTCCATAAGTGTCATATTTATGCGGATAAGATCCATATTCCCCCTACACTTTTGAATGTGATCTCATCACCAAGGCCTTTCTCCATGTGGGGAATTGACATGATTGGCATGATAGAACCGAAATCGTCCAACAGACACAGATTTATTCTCGTAGCAATTGATTACTTCACCAAGTGGGTTGAAGCAGCATCGTATGCAAATGTGACCAGGCAAGTGGTCGTGAAGTTTATCAAGAATCAGCTCATATGACGTTATGGTGTGCCAGATAAGATCATTACTGATAATGGATCTAACTTGAATAACAAAATGATGAAAGAGTTGTGTGGTGAGTTCAAGATCTCGCATCATAATTCTTCTCCTTATAGACCCAAGATGAATGGGGCTGTTGAAGCTGCTAATAAGAATATCAAGAAGATTATCCAGAAGATGGTTGTCACGTACAAGGATTGGCATGAGATGTTGCCATTTGCTTTACATGGATATCGTACGTCTGTCCGCACTTCAACAGGAGCAACCCCTTTCTCTCTTGTATATGGCATGGAGGCTGTACTCCCAGTAGAGGTAGAGATCCCGTCAATGAGAGTCTTGATGGAGGCCAAGTTGACTGATGCTGAATGGGTTCAGAGTCGTTATGACCAGCTGAATTTGATTGAAGAGAAGAGATTGACTGCCATGTGCCATGGTCAGTTATATCAACAAAGAATGAAGAAAGCTTTTGATAAGAAGGTCAAGCCTCTTGTGTTCTGAGAAGGTGACCTTGTGCTCAAGAAAGTCTTGTCTTTCGTGCCCGATTCCAGGGGCAAGTGGACTCCAAACTATGAAGGTCCATATGTTATTAACAGAGCCTTTTCAAGCGGTGCTTTGATACTTACAACTATGGATGGGGAGGATTTCACTCGTCCTGTGAATTCAGATGCAGTCAAGAAATACTTCGCCTAAAATAAAAATAGAATAGCTCGCTAAGTTGAAAACCCGAAAGGGCGGCTTAGGCAAAAATGAGCTTCTCGGTGGATTGAAAACCCGAAAGGGCGATCCAGGCAAAAGTTAGAGACACAAAAAATAATGAATATTTGTATCCCGCTAGATTGAGTACCTCATCCTGGGGCAATCTAGGCAAAAATTAGGGATTTGGCAAGTAACTGCATCCTGACAAGGCTTTGTTCTACAACTGTCATCCGTTAGAGATTCTTACTCATTCGTCATCAATCGAAGCTTCAAATACATCGAATTCAGAAATGGTGGAGAAATGGTCATTATGTTCAATGTAGCCCTTTTCCAATATATATCACCAATTTCAAAGTTGTATAGATCTATGGAGTCTTGCCATTTGAAGACTACCATTCCATCAAATAAATTTTAGCCTTTTATCCAATTATTTGCACTCTTATTTGTTCCCATTCAACAAAAGTTTTGCATGAGAAAATATCATTGTCTTGAGGAAACGAATTTTTCATAATTTGTTTTTAAACAAAATGAACATTCACAATGACAAAAGGATACTTAGGAGATCCTCAGTGCTCTCCCAAGGATGGTATGATCTCCAACAGGGTAAGACAGTTGTTCATATTCTTGGCATGACTGTATCTTCTTTCTCCGGAGCCTTTTGTGGTTTATTCTACTGAGTGGAATGCTTGTTAAGATATTCACCACTCTCCCCTTTAGTGGAGTAGCAGCCTTTCCTCCTCAGCCGATGTGATCTCCTTGGTGGGTACGATACTTGGTGATTGATCCCCAGAATCCCTTCACCTCCTCGGATAAATTCCCCAGTAGAGTTGCTTATGCGGCGGATTTTATCTGTGCAATAAACTCCTGTCCCCAGCCGGATTAACCGATGATTCATCCCCTGCAGAGGTTTTGTTTCTTCCTGGTATCTCTGATCCCCGGCAGATTGGATACTCTCCGTGGAAACTGGATTTCTCTCTTAAGATGTAGTGCCGGCTGTTTGTGCGTATCCTTTGAAACTGTTTGTGTTAGAAATGTCTGTTTGTCAGCATTCATCATACATACATCGTGCATGTGTGCATATAATTTTCAAACATTCGGATATTCATATTACATTTTTTCCATATATCTTTGTTTGTTATTCCTCTGCTAGTTGGTAATACATTCCCCAAGCAGATGTTGGTGTCTGATCCCTCAATGTAGAGTCAGCCCATTAGGCAGAAAGTGTTTATCTTTCCCGCCACACTCCCCACTGAGTTATATCCTCGTGGACGACGGTTGTTTTTGCCTCCTCCCAACACATATATTGGGATGGGTTCCCCTATTGAGTTATATCCTCACTAGGACGAGTCTTGATTCAGTTTGCCTCTTTGGTTTGATCCTAAATTGGCTCCTTGTGACTGTTTCCTGTGTTTCCCCGTGGTATAAATGAATAATTGCTCAGTAATCGGTAATTATTCATCTTATCCTCGATGGAGTCTGTGGTTTTCTACCCTTATCCCGGTAGCTGTAAACCCTATTCCCCCCCTCTTGTAGAGTTAACCTTCTTGTTCATCCTAGTCGATGACAGTTACTTTCCCGTGGTTTTCTACCCAGTATTCGGTAGATGTAATCCCCTCCGTGACGGTTATCATTATCCAATATTCGGTGGTGATATTCCCTCATTCTTTTGGATAATTGCTCTGATTGGGCAATTTTATCCCCAACAAGCCCTCTTTCATTTACCGGTTGTCGGTAATGTTTGTTGCTCCCCTTGAATGGTCATCATTATATACCTAGTTTTGGTATCCCGATGCCTTCTTTCTCGGTCGATCTATCCTTTATTAACCCAGTAACCGGTTGTGGATAATTGTCCATGCGAGTGTATTATCTATGTTTTGACGGGGATAGATAATATATTTCATGCGCTCTTTGGTTGAAGCCTTTTGTTCTTCCCCAGTCGAGTAAGATCTGTATCCCCTTTGCGGAGTCGAATATCCATCCTATAATCGAGTTTGCTTTTAGCCCTCTTTTGGATGATGAGTGTTTTGGAAATATTCCCCAATTCACGCCTTGGTTGGTCACCTATTATATGCCCAGTAACCGGTATCCCTGGTGTCCCTTCCTCTCTACTCCCTATTATGACTTTTTAGTCCCTTGTGGAGTAAGAACCCCTGAGTTGAAATATACCTTTTAGGTCTTCCTCAGATGTTTTGGAGTTTTGATATCTCTCACCCTTATATCGGTCTTAGATATTCATTCTTCCCGAGCATGTTGTATCTCTCGCCCTTATGACGGTGTTCAGATCACGTATCTCGTTGAGCTTATTACCCAGTAACCGGTAATACCTCATCCCGCCGCTCCGCCAGGAGAGTCCTTTTGGACATCCCCAGCGAAGTCCCTTAGTGGATTTTCTTCGTCCGGATTTTTATCCGAGGTATCCGTTATGGATAGTTTTTGCTGTATTGGCATGTTCCCCAATACGGGTGTCCTCGAGTCAACTCGAGTCTTTCCATTGGACTTATTCCCTTTGGAATTCTATTCCCCAAACTTTGAGTCGTGACCTGCTCACACGTTTTCATTCCTTTACTCCCCGTTAGAGTCTCTGCCCCATAGAATGAATTATTCATGGGAATTGTTTTTTCCCCTAATCTTAGCCTTTGTGGACGCATATCCCCAAAAGGTGTTACCATTTTGCATACATACATTTGCATCATGAGGTCTCTTAGGGACCAAAATTCGTCTCTTTGTTATTATTTAATCCCATTCTACCTCGTCGAGACGAAGGTTTTAACCTTCACTTCTCCGGTTAGAATGACCTTAAATAGGGGCATCTGTAAGACCCCAATATTGTCCCTAAGATCCCTCATGGAATCATAACATTGCATTTGCATAAGCCTCAAGGATCATGAGCATCTTGGTTCCCTTTGCCTTTGGGTGGGACTCCTTGTGAGTGGTTTGAGATCACCAAACATGCTTGAATTGTATATCATTGCTCTTCTTATTTTGTTTACTAACCAAAAGCACAAAAATATGTCACTAACATCTTTTGTTTGTAGCTTGAGCAATCACAAGGTCAAGAGCTTCTAGGAGATCATATGTCCAATGGTAAGGTCAAGAGGAGATGATAGCAAGCATGGTAATGGTGCCCAAAGCTTTCATCCATCAAATATGCCTCCCTAGCACCTCAATTCATCATTTTAGTCAAAGCAAGTCAAAGGGTTTAAGGTTTTGTTTCTCAAGGAAACCCTAATTCATCTATGTACCATAATGCCTTGCTCATGAAGCAACCTCAACCCATGGTCAAATACAATCAAGGGAAGTTCTTTAATTTACCATTTCATGCATATTTGAACTTATTTGAGTGTCCTCAATCATCAATTCATCAAGATATGGGTTGTGGACTTGAGAAGTTGATCAGTCAATTCATTTGACTATTTTGAAATGCACTGAGACCTAACTTTTGATGTGTTGGTCAAATGGAGATGATCCCAAAAGAAACAATATTCTTAAGGACAATATTAACAACTTTCATGTTCATCAAAAATTGATGTGAAGCTTAGAAGGTCATCATCCATTCCAAAACATTATAGGTCATTTTGACTAAAACCCTAATTTTGGGTCAACTTCCTAAGGACATAACTCATTCAATTTTTATGATTTTGAGGTGGGATCAAATGAATTGGAAAGCTTAATATGTCTAATTCAAATTTTATGTTTAACAAAATTTCAAAATCTCAAAGGAAATACATGTGATAATGCAAGACATTATAGGTCATTTTTGACCAAAGGCATTAAAAGTCAAAAAAGTCCAACTTCAAGTGCCCATAACTCTTTCATAAAAAATCCAAATGATGCAAAATTTAAGTCCATTTTTATTGTATTGAAATGATCTATAACTTTGATGTTGAAGGTTTTTTCATTTGAGGCTTTCATCATCAAAACAGAGGGGCTTGAAAAATGGCAAAATTTGGAAACCTTACCTTGACATGTCATGCACCTTGCACTTTAAACTCAAATTTCATAAATTTCCATACTTCAAATGGATTTTTGCCCAACATAACAATTGTTCCTTACATCAAGACCTTTCCAACAATTACTCACATGATCATGTTTGGATTTGGCAAATGGCACTTTCGAAGAAGGGAATATTTTGGTGCATTTATGGAAACTTGATTCAAACTCATTGCACATTCCAATTACCTCATATCTACACGTCCATTTCAGATCAAATTGACTTCAGCTTGCCATTCTAATAAGATTTGGGCCCTCCATGCGCCTGTACAGGCCCATGCATGGAGGCCCTCTTCGTGCATGCACACGAGAATTAACCTTGTTTGCCTTGCCATTTGCTATAAATAAGTGCGCTCAGCTCCACTATTCATCACTAAAGGAATTTCAATTTTCTTCCAAAAAATTCAGATCTGAATTTCAACTTCCTTAGTTGATTTTCAGACCTATAATTCCTCAGCCTTGCTTCCTCTTCATCACTAGATCTCATTGCAAGCTTTGGTTGTGAAGAATCGTGTTCTCCATACTTGCATTCCAAAGGTGGATAACAGAACTTTTTCTCTTCGAAACTCTTTGATCCTTGCTTATTTCTTGAGTTCCTTGGTGTGGCTGAAGTCCTCTCAATAGAGGCATTTGATTTGTGCTTTCAATTTTGCAAAAACATGAAGTTCATGATGAACACCATCATACTTCCAGCTCTGATTTCTCCATTTATAGGGATCTAGAGTGGAAGTGCATGGTATAGGAGTGATGTACATCACTTCCTCTTTCGATTGATGTATAGATCGCTCCATTTGGTTGAGTTTTCCATGTCTGCAATTCTCACCAGAACTGGAGGTCTCACCGGAGAAGACGGTGGCTCCGGTGGTCGTCCCAACTCCAGATCCAATCACAGGCGTGCATTTCCATTTCCAGATTCGATCTGATCCGTTCAATGTTATGACCTAATTAATGGCTCCATGTGGTTGCATTGACTGTGGACTACACTAGGCACGCGCTTGTGGATCCTTGGATCTGCCAGCTCAATTAATGAGCTCAGATCCAAGGCCTCGTGTTTTTTCCCTTTTTTTTAATTCTGATTTTATTTTCTATTTCATTTTTAATTACATTTCATTTTCTAAAATCCATATCTCTTTTATTTTTAATCCAAAAATTATGGGACCAATTGCATTAGTCTCCAAATAATTTCTAGTTTCTATTTCTGATTTTTAATTTATTTTATTTTTTCATTTGCTATTTTTTGTGAATTTTCTCTTTTCTGGTTATTTTTAATTCATTTTAAATAGTTTTTGATATTCAAAAAATACAAAAATATTTTCCTAACCTATTTGAATGATGATAGATCTATGAAAAATATTCTCATCAATTTTTAAATTGATTTGAGATTTATTTGAGATTTTAGTTCAATTAGGTTATTTTTATTCATTTTTAATTGATTAAAAATAGTTTCTGACTTTTAAAAATGTTGAATTTTTTTGTCAAACTTTGTTTGACCTTGTTGAACTTGGGATAAATTACTTGGACCTTTCAAGGTTGATTTAAAGTGATTTTGAAGTTTGACCTTTCTTTTATTTTTAATTCAAGTTTAATATTAAATATTAAAAAAATGCCAAAAATATTTTGTTCATTTCTTGACTTCCAATCTTCATCTCACTTATGTTTTTGATTGTTTGACCTTGACCTTCAATGTCATTGATCAACATATGAGGATTGGTATATGTTACTTCATTTAGTGCACTTTAATTTTGCCATTTCCATTTCTCTTATTCCTCTCCTTCTTCTCTTTCTTTTGGATCAATGAGTTGAAGGTTGATAAGTTAGCATTGATTAGGGAGACTTAATCTTCCTTGATCCAAATCTAATTCATCTTGATCAATTGATCAAGTGAATGGCTTTGAATTAAGGATAGGTTGTTTCCTAAATCATACAAAAGGCTTAAACCAATACAAGATCAACTTTCTTCTTTTTTTTGGCATGGCAAGTTGTTGGGACTTTGTTCACTAATCAAGACTACTAACTTGTGTTTGTTGCCCACATTATTATTGACCGGCCTCAGATAGTTGTGACTTCTACATAAGTACAATTACGATTGCTTAACATAGCGTTAAATTTGCCTTATGGCACACTAACTACTAACACTAACTATTGACAATTAACATTTACTTTTTGCTCTTTACTCTTATGCAATTTACTATTCTTGCACATATTATCCATTTGCTTTTCTCTTTGCTCATTTGGGCACATGTTTATGTTAATGCCATTTGCCTTTTGCTCACTTGAGCACATAATTGTGTATATACTATTGTGCTTGTGTTTTTGTTTTGATTGTTGTAAACAAAATGAAAAGAAATGGACTTAGTCTCTAGGACCTTCCCTATGTAAAGAATGGAGAAATGGACTTAGATCTTAGGACTTTCCTTGTGCAAAATTGGAGCAAAAGGACCTTAATGACGAAGATGGATTAGAAGGACCGAATCTCTAAACTCACTCTTGTCCATTCTTGGTTTACTTCATGGAACTTTTGATGTGTGTGTTCTTGTGCTAGGGGGTTCCCACTTGAGCTAAGTCGAAGAACCATTGCCATGTTCATCCAAAGTGAAAGATACAAGATACATTGAGGATCTCTTCAGAGGCTTGTTTGATGATTGCTTATGCTTTGTGTGATTGCTTATTCCAAAGGATGGGAGCTACTTGGATCATCTATATGATCTCAAGAGAGGAACTCCATTATGGTTTTGTTTCTTCATCCCTCATCTTTTTGCTTTACTTAGGACTTAGCCATTCTTCTTCTTCTATCCACTCTAACCCAAGCCAAAACTTTTGTGCAAACATTTAACATTTGTTTTCAAACGTTAGAAACCTAAGCCTTATGCTTTTGATTTTCAAACTTTCTTTTCATGATACTTATTTTGAATTGAATCTTTAAGTTATCTTTAACCATTTTATGTATACTTCTAATTGGTAAATATAACTCATTCAAATTCCTTTGTGGTTTCAATGGCCACTTTCTTAATCAAACTTTTTTCATAACCTTTAGCTATTAGGTTTGAGTTATCCTTGTGGTAGATATAATGCTCACCTATATCCTTAGTGATGGACAATGAGTCTTCCATGCTTATTATAGGGTTAACCCCTCACTAGCATGTTGAAGCTATCCTCACATGGTGGATTTGTGGTTTTAGGTTGAGTTTTCTCCCTTGGATAACAAAAGACCTTAAGGCTTTTGGACCAATCAATTCACCAACTCATTTTTGAGATTTTTACCCCAAACTACGAGGTTTTGATCCTAATCTTTTTTAAGATGGTACGTCGGTAACGAGTTTACCCATCTAAACACAAAATGTAAATAAACTTGTATATTCTCTTCTCATCTCTTCAATCATGTTTGCACAAACAATTTTTCACAAAATACCAACCTTACAACAAGTGTAAAAAGGGCTCCCTAGGAGTACCTAGGATGTTTTGGGTGCCTAACACCTTCCCATTGCATAACCAACCCCCTTACCCAGATCTTTGTTCTCTTTTACTAGTTTTTGTTAAAACTATTAGGTTTTTGTTCGCTTTCTAACCATTCCTTTGGATAAATAGAAGTGCGGTGGCGACTCGACTTGTATGATTTACCTTGGATTTAGTCAATATCTCTAATGGTAACGAATACCCCGCTACAATTGGCCAAGTCCTTTATCATAGGAATGTTGCATAAATTCTAAGTCCATTTGTCCAAGATCAAACCACCAGTCCACACAAAAGTTTTTTAGGGTTTTTGTTGTTATTATGTACATTAATGGTCAAAGACCACACCAACAAGCAAAGTATACACAAACAAGATATATCACACAGTATGGTCCAAATGGACAAAGTGAAAATTGCATTAACATAAACGATTAGAATGGTATGAATAATGGCAAATGAATAAAGACTAAAATTAAATGACATTAAAGTAAATGGCTTGAAATTAAAAGTTAGTTATTAATGAGTTAGATGTTAGTATTGTTTTGCTTTTGCTTTTCATTTTTAAGTCATTCTTTGGATAACACTCAACCCACTTATCACAAGCATAGATCCTTGAGCCAAGACATCTTCCAAAGGAAGGAAAAAAGGCCAAGTTTCCACACAATACCATGAAAGAGGGGAGACTTACAATCTCCCTAACTAGAATGTTATGCCTTTTGTGTCACAAATTTAGCGCTATGTTAAGCAATCGTAATTGGACTTATATAGAAGTCACAACTATTTGAGGCCAGGCAATAGAATTTTGGTGTTAATGCATGTTAGAGACATAGCATAATGGACTATGCTCATGAAACATACCACACACAAAAAGAATATGCAAAAAAGGTGGCATAATCTCATCCATACTTATGTTTATTTTTCAATCAACTAGCCTGAGGACTTTGAGATATCATGAGCCAAATGAGATGAATGCATAAAGAATGGGAATGAGATGAAGAGGGAGTGGAATGGATCAAAACTCAAATTGGTCAAAGGAGGACTTTTACCAAATTAATATCTTCCATTTATTTTGGGAGATGGAATGTACATTCCATCAATCCCCTAAATCCAATGATATTATCTTGACAAAGTCAAATCAACCTTGACTAAGGCCCAACAACAAGAGTCAAACTCAAATAAGTCATCACAAATGGTCAACACAATTAATTGGCATTTATTCAAATTAAAAGGACTAATATAATACATTTAAATTAAATATGGTTTTTCAAATTCCTAAAACCTCATCAAAACACCAAAGTAATGTCCATGAGATTTATCATAGGTCAAACATGGTCAAAGGACCTTGGAGAAAAAATTTCAGAATTTTTAAAGACTTAAAAGTATTTTTAAGCAATTAAAAATATTCAAAAATCAATTAAATCATGAAAATATTAATAATGATCCAAAAAATAATTTTAATTCAGAATATGAAATAGGAAATTATTTGAATTTTTTTGGTGAAACTCTCATATTTTTTGGATCAATATTAGAATTAATATGAATTAATGAAAATAAAAGGATTAAAATGAAAATCAGAAAATAGCAAAAAACGTGGACCACTTGATCTCCCTCATTAATTGAGGTGGCAGATCAAGTGGCCATCAATGCGCTTTCCACCATAGTCACGAGTCAATGCGTAACAAAATGGTAATTACGAGCAACGCGTGAGATTAAAACATTTAAAGTGAGATCAATGGCTCAGAACCTGTCCAGCACACCACCGGTGCTGGACCTCCGATCACCTTCTCAGGCGAGGTCCATCGGACCGGTTCACTTATAACCATCAAGAAAATGAAAAAGGAGGACATGATCTGAAAGGAAAAATGGCGTAGAGGACGAATCTGACCTTAATTTCAACTAACTCCAAATATATAAAAAGATATGAGGAGTTGAATTTTGAGATGTGTCAACTAAGTTGCTTCAATTTGACATCTAAGCAACTCAATCTTCTTGCCTACATTGGTAGAACTTCAAACAACCAAAGATCCAAGATAATTGAGTAGAATTGAGTGAGAATCGAAGAGATGAAGTTTTCTGAAAATTACCTTCAATGCTATGCAGTTCTTGATGTGGCTTGCTCCAAATACGATCCAATCACACTTGAGAAGCTAGCAGGAAGTGATTAGAGAGGTTGCAAGGCCTTGGATCCTGGAGTTCTTGAATCTCCAACAGTTGAGATTCAAACTCAAATTTCAAATTTAAATTTCTCAGGTTTTCCTTTAGAATGAGAGGGTTTCAATGGGGGGAAAAGCTGGCGCGCAAAGTGTTGTTCAAATGAGCTCAGGGGCCTTCTATTTATAGCCAAAGGGAATGTTATTTGTACACTTCATAATCTATCCAAAATTGGCAATGTGGATGGCACGAGTGCATGGGCATGTCCAGGCCCATGATGCAATGCATAAAGGTCCAAAAATGATTCCAATTGAAGTCTGAATGAAGCTTGAATAGGAAGGCATTGTGAACTAAAGTTTGTGCAATTGATTCTTTCAAATGATGCGGCCCTGTTAAAGCCATGCGCAAACCTAACAATCTTCATCCAAATTGCATAAACTTGGGTTCTTTGGAAAGCTTAGATCAAGGGGAATAAGTTTTATGTTCAACACTTTTTCATTTGGAGCTTGGAACATGGATAATTTTTAGGTGGAAGTTTGGAAATTTCAACATGTTGAAATTGTTTCTAAGTGTAAAGTCATATATCTCCACATTCCACCTTACGTAACTTTTTATGTGAGCTTCAAATGAGAAACGTGTCTTCATCAAAGTTGTAGATCTTTCAAATACCTTAAAAATGGTCACCAAGTTCATGTCATTTGGATTTATAATGATAGAGTTATGCATTTTTGAAGTTTAGAAAAATCACATGTTCAATGGTATAGGTCAAAAATGACCTATAATGTAACCTCATATCACATGCTCATAAAAGTTGAATTAGACCCCTCTCCAAAAATCAAAGTTTAAGTAGACATCTTGAATTTAATTTTTCAACTTGGAAATATTTCATCTCATAAAAATTGAGCAAGTTATGGCCTTGGGAAGTTGACTTTCAAATTAGGGTTTAGACAAAATGACCTATAATGTTTCAACATAGAAAATAATTTTCCAAGAAAAACTAGATCTAGGTCTCAACATGAAAGTTTTTTAGAATGTCATTTATAGTAACTATTCTCTTGGAATCATTTTTCATATGGTGAAAATTGTAGGAGATAGGGTCTAGGGAGACCCAGTTTTGATAAGATGAATCCAGCTGGCCAACCACCATCAACCAACTTGCTAACCTTTAATTCTTGTGACTTTCTTGGCTCATGGTAGATCATATATGCATAAGATGATGAATTTTAAAGTGCCCCTTAAGAAATTTTATCAATTGGTGAGATAGCTTATTGGAGAAGTTACTCAAGATACCCAGTCAAACTAGGGTTTCCAAGGCAAATCACCCTCAAACTCTTGAAGGAAACTTGATCAATATAACATGTATAGGTCACCGGGACTCATATATGATGCTCATAACCATTATTCGATCAATTCATGGTTGTGCTCTTTGTCATGAGGGTCTTAAACCCTAGATATGAACTTGATAGATCAATGGAGATCATGCCCTACCTACAAAAAAGTTAGGCAAATGCAAAGACATATTTTTGTATTTTGGTTAGTAAAATGATAAAATACAAGTATGATACAATCACATAGTGCTTGGTGATCTCTCCCAAAACAAACCCAATGAAAGAGGGGTAAGGAGAATGCTAAGGTATGATCCCAATGCTAATGCATATGATGAAATTGCATGGGGGATCTTAGGGTAAAAATTGGGGTCTTACAACTTTTAACAATTGGGTTGCTGTTGATATTCTTGTTATTGTCCATCGCTCTAAGTAATTTGTTTTTTCATGATTTAAGAAAAATCCTTCTCCTATGCCTAAGGGAGAAGTGAACATTATTAGGCATTTCTCAATTATCATTGATAAAATACAATTCTATTCATCGACATCTATAATGTTTTATTTTTACTTTTTTCTTTTCTGAAAATGGTAATCATAAAAAACATAAATAAATAATAATTGTCCATCTGCATAATATTTAGTCACAATTCAATTCTCTAAAATCAAAATATCAAATCATTATGCAGGTTGGTTCCCAAATCCATTGAATACAATGATCCTACTCTATCTCCAAACTTTGATTTCCCTGTGTTTGAAGATGAGGAAGAGAATGATGATGAAGAAGTATCTAATGAGTTATCCTGTTTACTTGAGCATGAGGAAAAAACCATTCAGCCATTTGAAGAGCAAATTGAATTAGTCAACTTGGGTTCTGAGGATGATGTGTAGGAAGTTTAGATTGGGTCTCAACTGTGTCCGGAGGTTAAGAAGGGGTTGATTGATCTTCTTCAAGAGTATTCAGATGTTTTTGCTTGGTCCTATCAAGACATGTCTGGGTTAGATTATGAAATTGTGGAGCATAGATTGCCATTGAAGCCAGAATGCCCTCCAATCGAGCAGAAGTTGAGATGGACTCATCCTGATATGGCAATGAAGATCAAAGAAGAAGTGCAAAAGCAAATTGATGTCAGGTTTCTTGTTACCACTGAGTATCCACAATGGGTGGCCAATATTGTGCCTGTTCCAAAGAAGGATGGAAAAGTCCGTATGTGCGTTGATTATAGATATTTGAACAAAGCTAGTCCAAAAGATGATTTCCCTCTGCCACACATTGAAATGTTGGTAGATAATACAACTAAATTCAAAGTCTTTTCGTTTATAGATGGATTTTCCGATTATAATTAGATTAAAATGGCACCCAAAGATATGGAGAAGACCACATTCATTACACCCTGGGGAACATTCTGTTATAGAGTGATGCCTTTCGGCTTAAAGAATGCTGGTGCAACTTACAAGAGAGTTATGACCACTCTTTTTCATGATATGATACATAAAGAAATTGAAGTATATATTCATGATATGATTTAAAAATCAAGTGATGAAGAAGAACGTGTTGAGCATTTGTTGAAATTATTCTTGTGTTTGAGGAAGTACAAACTCCGCTTGAACCCCAATAAGTGCACTTTTGGTGTTCGTTCTGGTAAGTTGTTGGGCTTTATTGTCAGCGAGAAGGGTATTGAAGTTGATCCTGCCAAGGTCAAAGCAATACAAGAGATGCCTGTGCCCAAAACTGAGAAACAAGTCAGAGGTTTTCTTGGCCGCTTGAACTATATTTCAAGATTCATATCGCATATAACTGCCACATGTGCGCCTATATTCAACCTTCTTCGGAAAGATCAGTCTTGTGATTGGACCTAAGATTTCCAGAATGCTTTTGATAGTATCAAAGAGTATCTGCTTGAGCCTCTGATTCTGTCTCCACTTGTTAAAGGAAGACCGTTGATCATGCATCTGACTGTGCTTGATGAAAGTATGGGTTGTGTTCTGGGTCAGCAATACGAAACTGGAAAGAAGGAATATGCTATTTAGTACCTGAGTAAGAAATCCACAGATTGTGAGACTCGGTATTCTATATTAAAAAAGACTTATTGTGCATTGGCTTAGGCTGCTAAGCGTCTGCGCCAATATATGTTGAATCATACTACTTTGTTGATATCAAAAATGGATCCAGTCAAGTATAGTTTTGAGAAGCCGACTTTAAACGGGAGGATTGCCCATTGGCAGATGTTGTTATCCGAGTATGATATTGAATACCGATCTCAGAAAGCAATTAAATGTAGTGTCTTGGTTGACAACTTGGCTCACCAACCAATGGAAGATTATTAGTCAATGCAATATGATTGTGATGAAGAGATCTTGTACTTGACAATGAAAGATTGTGATGAATCGTTGCTTGAAGAAGGGAAAGAACCTGGTTCCCGCTGGGGCATGGTATTTGACGGAGTTGTTAATCAGTATGGTAATGACACTGGGGCAGTGATTATTACTCCTTAAGGCACTCATTTTCTGTTTATAGCTAGATTAACTTTCAAAAAGGTTAAATAATATGGCTGAGTATGAAGCTTCCATTATGGGGATTGAAGAGGCCATCGATATCAGAATCAAGCATCTTGACGTCAATGGAGATTCAGCCTTGGTTGTTAATTAGACTAAAGGTGAATGGGAGACGAATCAACCCGGTTTGATACCATAAAGAGATTATGCAAGGAGGATTTCAACTTTCTTTATAAATGTTGAGTTTCATCATATCCCTCGAGAAAGATCAGTCTTGTGATTGGACCGGAGATTTTTAGAATGCTTTTGATAGTATCAAAGAGTATCTGCTTGAGCCTCCGATTCTATCTCCACTTCTTGAAGGAAGACCGTTGATGATTTATCAGAATGTGCTTGATGAAAGTATGGGTTGCGTTCTGGGTCAGCAAGACGAAACTGGAAAGAAGGAATATGTTATTTACTACCTGAGTAAGAAATTCACCGATTGTGAGATCCGGTGTTTTATGTTTAAAAAGACTTATTGTGCATTGGCTTGGGCTGCTAAGCGTGTGCGCCAGTATATGTTGAATCATACTACTTGGTTGATATCCAAAATGGATCCAATCAAGTATAGTTTTATGAAGCCTGCTTTAAACGGGAGGATTCCCCATTGGCAGATGTTGTTATCCGTGTATGATATTGAATACCGATCTTAGAAAGCAATTAAATGTAGTGTCTTGGTTGACCACTTGGCTCACCAACCAATTGAAGATTCTTAGTCAGTGCAGTATGATTTCCCTAATGAAGAGATGTTGTACTTGAAAATGAAAGATTGCGATGAACCGTTACTTGAAGAAGGGCCAGAACCTGGTTACTGCTGGGGCATGGTATTTGATGGAGTTGTTACTCAGTATGGTAATGACATTGGGGCAGTGATTATTACTCCTTAAGGCACTCATTTTCTGTTTACAGCTAGATTAACTTTCAAATGTACAAATAATATGGCTGAGTATGAAGCTTGCATTAAGGGGCTTGAAGAAGCCATCAATATCAGAATCAAGCATCTTGACGTCTATGGAGATTCAACCTTGGTTGTTAATCATAATCGAAGGTGAATGGGAGACGAATCAACCCGGTTTGATACCATACAGAGATTATGCGAGGATGATTTCAACTTTCTTTATAAATGTTGAGTTTCATCATATCCCTCGATATAGATCAGTCTTGTGATTGGACTGAAGATTTTTAGAATGCTTTTGAGAGAATCAAAGAGTATCTGCTTGAGCCTCCAGATCTGTCTCCACTTGTTGAAGGAAGACCGTTGATCATTTATCTGACTATGCTTGATGAAAGTATGAGTTGTGTTCTGGGTCAGCAAGACGAAACTGGAAAAAAGGAATATGTTATTTACTACTTGAGTAAGCAATTCACCGATTGTGAGACTCGGTACTTTATGTTTAAAAAGACTTATAATGCATTGGTTTGGGCTGCTAAGCGTTTGCGCCAGTATATGTTGAATCATACTACTTGCTTTAAACGGGAGGATTGCCCATTGGCAGATGTTGTTATCCGAGTATGATATTGAATACCGATCTCAGAAAGAAATTAAATGTAGTGTCTTGGTTGACCACTTGGCTCACCAACCAATTGAAGATTATCTGTCATATGATTTCCCTGATGAAGATATCTTGTACTTGAAAATGGAAGATTGCGATCAACCGTCGCTTGAAGAAGGGCTAGAACCTGGTTCCCGTTGGGGCATGGTATTTGATGGAGTTGTTAATCAGTATGGTAATGACATTGGGGCAGTGATTATTACTCCTTAAGGAACTCATTTTCTGTTTACAGCTAGATTAACTTCCAAATGTACACATAATATGGCTGAATATGTAGCTTGCATTATGGGGCTTGAAGAGGCCATCGATCTCAGAATCAAGCATCTTGACATCTATGGAGATTAAGCCTTGGTTGTTAATCAGATCAAAGGTGAATAGGAGACGAATCAACCCGGTTTGATACCATACAAAGATTATGCCAGGAGGATTTCAACATTCTTTACAACTGTTGAGTTTCATCGTATCCATCGAGAAAGATCAGTCTTGTGATTGGACCAAAGATTTCTGGAAAGCTTTTGATAGTATCAAAGAGTATCTGTTTGAGCCTCCGATTATGTCTCCACTTGTTGAAGGAAGAACGTTGATCATGTATCTGACAGTACTCTATGAAAGTATGGGTTGTGTTCTGTGTCAGCAAGATGAAACTGGAAAGAAGGAATATGATATTTACTACCTGAGTAAGAAATTCACCGATTGTGAGACTCGGTATTCTATGTTTAAAAAGACTTATTGTGCATTGACTTGGGCTACTAAGCGTCTGCGCCAATATATGTTGAATCATACTACTTGGTTGATATCCAAAATGGATCCAATGAAGTATAGTTTTGAGAAGCCTGCTTTAACCGGGAGGATTTCTTGTTGGCAGATGTTGTTATCCAAGAATGATATTGAATACCCATCTCAGAAAGCAATTATATGTAGTGTCTTGTTGACCACTTGGCTCACCGACCATTGAAGATTATCGGTCAGTGCAATATGATTTCCATGATGAAGAGATCGTGTACTGAAAAATGTAAAATTGCGATGAACCTTTGCTTGAAGAAGGGCCAGAACCTGGTTCCCGTTGGGGCATGGTATTTGATGGAGCTGTTAATCAGTATGGTAATGACATTGGGGCAATGATTATTACTCCTTAAGGCACTCATTTTCTGTTTACAACTAGATTAACTTTCAAATGTACAAATAATATGGCTGAGTATGAAGCTTGAATTATAGGGCTTGAAGAGGCCATCAATCACAGAATCAAGCATCTTGACGTTAATGGAGATTCAGCCTTGGTTGTTAATCAGATCAAAGGTGAATGGGAGACGAATCAACCCGATTTGATACCATACAAATATTATGCGGGGAGGATTTCAACTTTCTTTTCAAATGTTGAGTTTCATCAGATCCCTCGATAAAGATCAGTCTTGTGTTTGGACCGAAGATTTCTAGAATTCTTTTTATAGTATCAAAGAGTATCTGCTTGAGCCTCCGATTCTGTCTCCACTTGTTGTAGGAAGACCGTTGATTATGTATCTTACTGTGCTTGATGAAAGTATGGGTTGCGTTCTAGGTCAGCAAGACGAAACTTGAAAGAAGGAATATGATATTTACTACCAGAGTAAGAAATTCACCGATTGTGAGACTCGATATTCTATGTTTAAAAAGACTTATTGTGCATTGGCTTGGGCTTCTAAGCTTCTGCGCCAGTATATGTTGGATAATACTACTTGGTTGATATCCAAAATGGATCCAATCAAGTATAGTTTTGAGAAGCCTGCTTTAATTGGGAGGATTGCCCGTTGGCAGATGTTGTTATCCGAGTATGATATTGAATATCGATCTCAGAAAGCAATTAAATGTAGTGTTTTGGTTGACCAGTCGGCTTAAACAATTGAAGATTATCATTCAGTGCAATATGATTTCCCTGATGAGGAGATCTTGTACTTGAAAATGAAAGACTGCGATGAACCGTTACTTGAAGAAAGGCCAGAACCTAGTTCTCGCTGGGGCGTGGTATTTGATGGAGCTGTTAATCAGTATGGTAATGACATTGGGGCAGTGATTATTACTCCTTAAGGGACTCATTTTCTATTTATAGCTAGATTAACTTTCAAATGTACAAATAATATGGCTGAGTATGTAGCTTGCATTATGGGGCTTGAAGAGGCCATCGATCTCAGAATCAAGCATCTTGACGTCTATGGAGATTCAGCTTTGGTTGTTAATCAGATCAAAGGTGAATGGACGATGAAACAACCCGGTTTAATACCATACAAAGATTATGCGAGGAGGATTTCAACTTTCTTTACAAATGTTGAGTTTCATCATATCCCTCTAGAAAGATCAGTCTTGTGATTGGACCGAAGATTTCTAGAATGCTTTTGATAGTATCAAAGAGTATCTGCTTGAGCCTCCGATTCTAATTCCACTTGTTGAAGGAAGACCATTGATCATGTATCTGACTGTGCTTGATGAAATTATGGGTTGTGTTATGAGTCAGCAAGACGAAACTAGAAAGAAGGAATATGATATTTACTACCTGAGTTAGAAATTCACCGATTGTGGGACTCGGTATTCTATGTTTAAAAAGACTTATTATGCATTGACTTGGGCTGCTAAGCGTCTGCGCCAATATATGTTGAATAATAATACTTAGTTGATATCCAAAATGGATCCAATCAAGTATAGTTTTGAGAAGCCTGCTTTAACCGGGAGGATTGCCTGTTGGCAGATGTTGTTATCCGAGTATGATATTGAATACCCATATCAGAAAGCAATTAAATGTAGTGTCTTGGTTGACCACTTGGCTCACCAACCAATTGAAGATTATCGGTCAGTGCAGTATGATTTCCCTGATGAAGAGATTTTGTACTTAAAAATGTAAGATTGCGATGAACCTTTGCTTGAAGAAGGGCCAGAACCTGGTTCCCGCTGGGGCATGGTATTTAATGGAGCTCCTAATCAGTATGGTAATGACATTAGGGCATTGATTATTAGTCCTTAAGGCACTCATTTTCTGTTTACAGCTAGATTAACTTTCAAATGTACAAATAATATGGCTGAGTATGAAGCTTAAATTATGGGGCTTGAAGAGGCCGTAAATCACAGAATCAAGCATCTTTACGTCTATGGAGATTCAACCTTGGTTGTTAATCAGATCAAAGGTGAATGGGAGACTAATCAACCCGATTTAATACCATACAGAGATTATGCGAGGAGGATTTCAACTTTCTTTATAAATGTTGAGTTTCATCATATCCCGCGAGAAAGATCAGTCTTGTGATTGGACCGAAGATTTTTAGAATGCTTTTGACAGTATCAAAGAGTATCTGCTTGAGCCTCCAATTCTATCTCCACTTATTGAAGAAAGATCGTTGATCATTTATCTGACTGTGCTTGATGAAAGTATGGGTTGTGTTCTGGGTCAACAAGACGAAACTGGAAAGAAGGAATATGCTATTTACTACCTGAGTAAGAAATTCACCGATTGTGAGACTCGGTATTTTATGTTTAAAAAGACTTATTGTGCATTGGCTTGGGCTGCTAAGCGTCTGCGCCAGTATATGTTGAATCATACTACTTGGTTGATATCCAAAATGGATCCAATCTAGTATAGTTTGGAGAAGCCTGCTTTAAACGGGAGGATTGCCCATTGGCAGATGTTGTTATCCGAGTATAATATTGAATACCGATCTCAGAAAGAAATAAAATGTAATGTCTTGGTTGACCACTTGGCTCACCAACCAATTGAAGATTATAAGTCAGTGCAGTATGATTTCCTTGATGAACAGATCTTGTACTTGAAAATGAAAGATTGCGATGAACCGTTGTTTGAAGAAGGGCCAGAACCTGGTTCCCGCTAGGGCGTGGTATTTGATGGAGCTGTTAATCAGTATCGTAATGACATTGGGGCAGTGATTATTACTCCTTAAGGCACTCATTTTCTATTTACACCTAGATTAACTTTCAAATGTACAAATAATATGGTTGAGTATGAAGCTTGCATTATGGGGGGCTTGAAGAGGCAATCTATCTCAGAATCAAGCATCTTGACGTCTATGGAGATTCAACCTTGGTTGTTAATCAGATCAAAGGTGAATGGGAGACAAATCAACCCGGTTGGATACCATACAGAGATTATGCAAGGAGGATTTCAACTTTCTTTACAAATGTTAAGTTTCATCATATCCCTCGATAAAGATCAGTCTTGTGTTTGGACCGAAGATTTCTAGAATTCTTTTGATAGTATCAAAAAGTATCTGCTTGAGCCTCCGATTCTGTCTCCACTTCTTGAAGGAAGACCATTGATTATGTATCTTACTGTGATTGATGAAAGTATGGGTTGTGTTCTAGGTTAGCAAGACGAAACTGGAAAGAAGGAATATGATATTTACTACCTGAGTAAGAAATTCACCGATTGTGAGACTCGGTATTCTATGTTTAAAAAGACTTATTGTGCATTGGCTTGGGCTTCTAAGCTTCTGTGCCAGTATATGTTGGATAATACTACTTGGTTGATATCCAAAATGGATCCAATCAAGTATAGTTTTGAGAAGCCTGCTTTAAACGGGAGGATTCCCCATTGGCAGATGTTGTTATCCGAGTATGATATTGAATACCGATCTCAAAAAGAAATTAAATGTAGTGTCTTGGTTGACCACTTGGCTCACCAACCAATTGAAGATTATCTGTCATATGATTTCCCTGATGAAGATATCTTGTACTTGAAAATGGAAGATTGCGATCAACCGTCGCTTGAAGAAGGGCTAGAACCTGGTTCCCGTTGGGGCATGGTATTTGATGGAGTTGTTAATCAGTATGGTAATGACATTGGGGCAGTGATTATTACTCCTTAAGGAACTCATTTTCTGTTTACAGCTAGATTAACTTCCAAATGTACACATAATATGGCTGAATATGTAGCTTGCATTATGGGGCTTGAAGAGGCCATCGATCTCAGAATCAAGCATCTTGACATCTATGGAGATTAAGCCTTGGTTGTTAATCAGATCAAAGGTGAATAGGAGACGAATCAACCCGGTTTGATACCATACAAAGATTATGCCAGGAGGATTTCAACATTCTTTACAACTGTTGAGTTTCATCGTATCCATCGAGAAAGATCAGTCTTGTGATTGGACCAAAGATTTCTGGAAAGCTTTTGATAGTATCAAAGAGTATCTGTTTGAGCCTCCGATTATGTCTCCACTTGTTGAAGGAAGAACGTTGATCATGTATCTGACTGTACTCTATGAAAGTATGGGTTGTGTTCTGTGTCAGCAAGATGAAACTGGAAAGAAGGAATATGATATTTACTACCTGAGTAAGAAATTCACCGATTGTGAGACTCGGTATTCTATGTTTAAAAAGACTTATTGTGCATTGACTTGGGCTACTAAGCGTCTGCGCCAATATATGTTGAATCATACTACTTGGTTGATATCCAAAATGGATCCAATGAAGTATAGTTTTGAGAAGCCTGCTTTAACCGGGAGGATTTCTTGTTGGCAGATGTTGTTATCCAAGAATGATATTGAATACCCATCTCAGAAAGCAATTATATGTAGTGTCTTGTTGACCACTTGGCTCACCAACCAATTGAAGATTATCGGTCAGTGCAATATGATTTCCATGATGAAGAGATCGTGTACTGAAAAATGTAAAATTGCGATGAACCTTTGCTTGAAGAAGGGCCAGAACCTGGTTCCCGTTGGGGCATGGTATTTGATGGAGCTGTTAATCAGTATGGTAATGACATTGGGGCAATGATTATTACTCCTTAAGGCACTCATTTTCTGTTTACAACTAGATTAACTTTCAAATGTACAAATAATATGGCTGAGTATGAAGCTTGAATTATAGGGCTTGAAGAGGCCATCAATCACAGAATCAAGCATCTTGACGTTAATGGAGATTCAGCCTTGGTTGTTAATCAGATCAAAGGTGAATGGGAGACGAATCAACCCGATTTGATACCATACAAATATTATGCGGGGAGGATTTCAACTTTCTTTTCAAATGTTGAGTTTCATCAGATCCCTCGATAAAGATCAGTCTTGTGTTTGGACCGAAGATTTCTAGAATTCTTTTTATAGTATCAAAGAGTATCTGCTTGAGCCTCCGATTCTGTCTCCACTTGTTGTAGGAAGACCGTTGATTATGTATCTTACTGTGCTTGATGAAAGTATGGGTTGCGTTCTAGGTCAGCAAGACGAAACTTGAAAGAAGGAATATGATATTTACTACCAGAGTAAGAAATTCACCGATTGTGAGACTCGATATTCTATGTTTAAAAAGACTTATTGTGCATTGGCTTGGGCTTCTAAGCTTCTGCGCCAGTATATGTTGGATAATACTACTTGGTTGATATCCAAAATGGATCCAATCAAGTATAGTTTTGAGAAGCCTGCTTTAATTGGGAGGATTGCCCGTTGGCAGATGTTGTTATCCGAGTATGATATTGAATATCGATCTCAGAAAGCAATTAAATGTAGTGTTTTGGTTGACCAGTCGGCTTAAACAATTGAAGATTATCATTCAGTGCAATATGATTTCCCTGATGAGGAGATCTTGTACTTGAAAATGAAAGACTGCGATGAACCGTTACTTGAAGAAAGGCCAGAACCTAGTTCTCGCTGGGGCGTGGTATTTGATGGAGCTGTTAATCAGTATGGTAATGACATTGGGGCAGTGATTATTACTCCTTAAGGGACTCATTTTCTATTTATAGCTAGATTAACTTTCAAATGTACAAATAATATGGCTGAGTATGTAGCTTGCATTATGGGGCTTGAAGAGGCCATCAATCTCAGAATCAAGCATCTTGACGTCTATGGAGATTCAGCTTTGGTTGTTAATCAGATCAAAGGTGAATGGACGATGAAACAACCCGGTTTAATACCATACAAAGATTATGCGAGGAGGATTTCAACTTTCTTTACAAATGTTGAGTTTCATCATATCCCTCTAGAAAGATCAGTCTTGTGATTGGACCGAAGATTTCTAGAATGCTTTTGATAGGATCAAAGAGTATCTGCTTGAGCCTCCGATTCTAATTCCACTTGTTGAAGGAAGACCATTGATCATGTATCTGACTGTGCTTGATGAAATTATGGGTTGTGTTATGAGTCAGCTTCTCCAAACTATACTTAATTGAATCATACTACTTGGTTAATATTGAATACCGATCTCAGAAAGAAATTAAATGTAGTGTCTTGGTTGACCACTTGGCTCACAAACCAATTGAAGATTATCAGTCAGTGCAGTATGATTTCCCTGATGAAGAGAACTTGTACTTGAAAATGAAATATTGCGATGAACCGTTGCTTGAAGAAGGGCCAGAACCTGGTTCCCGCTAGGGCGTGGTATTTGATGGAGCTGTTAATCAGTATGGTAATGACATTGGGGCAATGATTATTACTCCTTAAGGCACTCATTTTCTATTTACACCTAGATTAACTTTCAAATGTACAACTAATATGGTTGAGTATGAAGCTTGCATTTTGGGGCTTGAAGAGGCCATCTATCTCAGAATCAAGCATCTTGACGCCTATGGAGATTCAACCTTGGTTGTTAATCAGATCAAAGGTGAATTGGAGACAAATCAACCCGGTTGGATACCATACAGAGATTATGCGAGGAGGATTTCAACTTTCTTTACAAATGTTAAGTTTCATCATATCCCTCGATAAAGATCAGTCTTGTGATTGGACCGAAGATTTCTAGAATGCTTTTGATAGTATCGAAGAGTATCTGCTTGAGCCTCCGATTCTATCTCCACTTGTTGAAGGAAGACCATTGATAATGTATCTTACTGTGATTGATGAAAGTATGGGTTGTGTTCTAGGTCAGCAAGACGAAATTGGAAAGAAGGAATATGATATTTACTACCTGAGTAAAAAAATTCACCGATTGTTAGACTCGGTATTCTTTGTTTAAAAAGACTTATTGTGCATTGGCTTGGGCTTCTAAGCTTCTGCGCCAGTATATGTTGGATAATACTACTTGGTTGATATCCAAAATGGATCAAATCAAGTATAGTTTTGAGAAGCCTGCTTCAAACGGGAGGATTGCCCGTTGGCAGATGTTGTTATCCGAATATGATATTGAATACCGATCTCAGAAAGCAATTAAATATAGTGTCTTGGTTGACCACTTGGCTCACCAACCAATTGAAGATTATCGGTCAGTGCAGTATGATTTCCCTGATGAAGAGATCTTGTACTTAAAAATGTAAGATTCGATGAACCTTTGCTTGAAGAAGGGCCAGAACCTGGTTCCCGCTGGGGCATGGTATTTAATGGAGCTGTTAATCAGTATGGTAATGACATTAGGGCATTGATTATTACTCCTTAAGGCACTCATTTTCTGTTTACAGCTAGATTAACTTTCAAATGTACAAATAATATGGCTGAGTATGAACCTTGAATTATGGGGCTTGAAGAGGCCATAAATCACAAATTCAAGCATCTTGACGTCTATGGAGATTCAGCCTTGGTTGTTAATCAGATCAAAGGTGAATGGGAGACTAATCAACCCGGTTTGATACCATACAGAGATTATGCGATGAGGATTTCAACTTTCTTTATAAATGTTAAGTTTCATCATATCCCTCGATAAAGATCAGTCTTGTGATTGGACCGAAGATTTCTAGAATGCTTTTGATAGTATCGAAGAGTATGTGCTTGATCCTCCGATTCTGTCTCCACTTGTTGAAGGAAGACCATTGATTATGTATCTTACTGTGATTGATGAAAGTATGGGTTGTGTTCTAGGTCAGCAAGACGACATTGGAAAGAAGGAATATGATATTTACTACCTGAGTAAGAAATTCACCGATTGTGAGACTCGGTATTCTATGTTTAAAAAGACTTATTGTGCATTGGCTTGGGCTTCTAAGCTTCTGCGCCAGTATATGTTGGATAATACTACTTGGTTGATATCCAAAATGGATCAAATCAAGTATTGTTTTGAGAAGCCTGCTTCAAACGGGAGGATTGCCCGTTGGCAGATGTTGTTATCCGAGTATGATATTGAATACCGATCTCAGAAAGCAATTAAATGTAGTGTCTTGGTTGACCACTTGGCTCACCAACCAATTGAAGATTATCGGTCAGTGCAATATGATTTCCCTGATGAAGAGATCTTGTACTTAAAACTGTAAGATTGCGATGAACCTTTGCTTGAAGAAGGGCCAGAACCTGGTTCCCGCTGGGGCATGGTATTTAATGGAGCTGTTAATCAGTATGGTAATGACATTAGGGCATTGATTATTACTCCTTAAGGCACTCATTTTATGTTTACAGCTAGATTAACTTTCAAATGTACAAATAATATGGCTGAGTATGAAGCTTGAATTATGGGGCTTGAAGTGGCCATAAATCACAAAATCAAGCATCTTGACGTCTATGGAGATTCAACCTTGGTTGTTAATCAGATCAAAGGTGAATGGGAGACTAATCAACCCGGTTTGATACCATACAGAGATTATGCGAGGAGGATTTCAACTTTCTTTATAAATGTTGAGTTTCATCATATCCCTCGAGAAAGATCAGTCTTGTGATTGGTCCGAAGATTTCTAGAATGCTTCTGATAGTATCAAAGAGTATCTGCTTGAGCCTCCGATTCTAATTCCACTTGTTGAAGGAAGACCATTGATCATTTATCTGACTGTGCTTGATGAAATTATATGTTGTGTTCTAAGTCAGCAAGACGAAATTGGAAAGAAGGAATATGATATTAACTACCTGAGTTAGTAATTCACCGATTGTGGGACTCGGTATTCTATGTGAAAAAAAAAATTGTGCATTGACTTGAGCTGCTAAGCGTCTACGCCAATATATGTTGAATAATACTAATTAGTTGATATCCAAAATGGATCCAATCAAGTATAGTTTTGACAAGCCTTCTTTAACCGGGAGGATTGCCTGTTGGCAGATGTTGTTATCTGAGTATGATATTGAATACCCATCTCAGAAAGCAATTTAATGTAGTGTCTTGGTTGATCACTTGGCTCACTAACCAATTGAAGATTATCGGTCAGTGCAGTATGATTTCCCTGATGAAGAGATCTTGTACTTAAAAATGTAAGATTGCGATGAACCTTTGCTTGAAGTAGGGCCAGAACCTGGTTTCCGCAGGGGCATGGTATTTAATGGAACTGTTAATCAGTATGGTAATGACATTAGGATGAGTATGAAGCTTGAATTATGGGGCTTGAAGAGGCCATACATCATAGAATCAAGCATCTTGACGTCTATGGTGATTCAGCCTTGGTTGTTAATCAGATCAAAGGTGAATTGGAGACTAATCAACCCGGTTTGATACCATACAGAGATTATGCGAGGAGGATTTCAACTTTCTTTATAAATGTTGAGTTTCATCATATCCCTCGAGAAAGATCAGTCTTGTGATAGGACCGAAGATTTTTAGAATGTTTTTGATAGTATTGAAGAGTATCTACTTGAGCCTCCAATTCTATTTTCACTTGTGAAGGAAGACCAATGATCATTTATCTGACTGTGCCTGATGAAAGTATGGGTTGTGTTCTGGGTCAACAAGACTAAATTGGAAAGAAGGAATATGTTATTTACTACCTGAGTAAAAAATTCACCGATTGTGAAACTCGGTATTTTATGTTTAAAAAGACTTATTGTGCATTGGCTTGGGCTGCTAAGTGTCTGCGCCAATATATGTTGAATCATACTACTTGGTTGATATCCAAAATGGATCCAATCAAGTATAGTTTGGAGAAGCCTGCTTTAAACGGGAGGATTGCCCATTGGCAGATGTTTTTATCCGAGTATAATATTGAATACCGATCTCAGAAAGAAATTAAATGTAGTGTCTTGGTTGACCACTTGGCTCACCAACCAATTGAAGATTATCAGTCAGTGCAGTATGATTTCCCTGATGAAGAGATCTTGTACTTGAAAATGAAAGATTGCGATGAACTGTTGCTTGAAGAAGGGCCAGAACCTGGTTCCCGCGAGGGCGTGGTATTTGATGGAGCTGTTAATCAGTAAGGTAATAACAGTGGGGCAGTGATTATTACTCCTTAAGGCACTCATTTTCTATTTACACCTAGATTAACTTTCAAATGTACAAATAATATGGTTGAGTATGAAGCTTGCATTATGGGGCTTGAAGACGCCATCTATCTCAGAATCAAGCCTCTTGACGTCTATGGAGGTTCAACCTTGGTTGTTAATCAGATCAAAGGTGAATGGGAGACAAATCAACCCGGTTGGATACCATACAGAGATTATGCGACGAGGACTTCAACATTCTTTACAAATGTTAAGTTTCATCATATCCCTCGATAAAGATCAGTCTTGTGATTGGCCCAAAGATTTCTAGAATGCTTTTGATAGTATCGAAGAGTATCTGCTTGAGCCTCCGATTCTGTCTCCACTTGTTGAAGGAAGACCATTGATTATGTATCTTACTGTGATTGATGAAAGTATGGGTTGTGTTCTAGGTCAGCAAGACGAAATTGGAAAGAAGGTATATGATATTTACTACCTGAGTAAGAAATTCACCGATTATGAGACTCGGTATTCTATGTTTAAAAAGACTTATTGTGCATTGGCTTGGGCTTCTAAGCTTCTGCGCCAGTATATGTTGGATAATACTACTTGGTTGATATCCAAAATGGATCCAATCAAGTAAAGTTTTGAGAAGCCTGCTTTAATCGGGAGGATTGCCCATTGGCAGATGTTGTTATCCGAGTATGATATTGAATACCGATCTCATAAAGCAATTAAATGTAGTGTCTTGGTTGACCACTTGGCTCACCAACCAATTGAAGATTATTGGTCAGTGCAGTATGATTTCCCTGATGAAAAGATCTTGTACTTAAAAATGTAAGATTGCGAAGAACCTTTGCTTGAAGAAGGGCCAGAACCTAGTTCCCGCTGGGGCATGGTATTTAATGGAGCTGTTAATCAGTATGGTAATGACATTAGGGCTATGATTATTACTCCTTAAGGCACTCATTTTCTATTTACAGCTAGATTAACTTTCAAATGTACAAATAATATGGCTTAGTATGAAGCTTGCATTATGGGGCTTGAAGAGGCCATAAATCACAGAATCAAGCATCTTGACGTCTATGGAGATTCAACCTTGGTTGTTAATCAGATGAAAGGTGAATGGGAGACTAATCAACCCGGTTTGATACCATACAGAGATTATGCGAGGAGGATTTCAACTTTCTTTATAAATGTTGAGTTTCATCATATCCCTCGAGAAATATCATTCTTGTGATTGGACCAAAGATTTTTAGACTGCTTTTGATAGTATCAAAGAGTATCTGCTTGAGCCTCCAATTTTATCTCCACTTGTTGAAGGAAGACCGTTGATCATTTATCTGACTGTGCTTGATGAAAGTATGGGTTGTGTTCTGGGTCAGCAAGACGAAACTGGAAAGAAGGAATATGCTATTTACTACCTGAGTAAGAAATTCACCGATTGTGAGACTCGGTATTTTATGTTTAAAAAGACTTATTGTGCATTGGCTTGGGCTGCTAAGCGTCTGCGCCAGTATATGTTGAATCATACTACTTGGTTGATATCCAAAATGGATTCAATCAAGTATAGTTTGGAGAAGCCTGCTTTAAACGGGAGGATTGCCAATTGGCAGATGTTGTTATTCGAGTATAATATTGAATACCGATCTCAGAAAGAAATTAAATGTAGTGTCTTGGTTGACCACTTGGCTCACCAACCAATTGAAGATTATCAGTAAGTGCAGTATGATTTCCCTGATGAAGAGATCTTGTACTTGAAAATGAAAGATTGCGATGAACCGTTGCTTGAGGAAGGGCCAGAACCTGGTTCCCGCTGGGGCATGGTATTTGATGGAGTTGTTAATCAGTATGGTAATGACATTAGGGCAGTGATTATTACTCCTTAAGGGACTCATTTTCTGTTTACAGCTAGATTAACTTTGAAATGTTCAAATAATATGGCTGATTATGAAGCTTGCATTATGGGGTTTGAAGAGGCCATCGATCTCAGAATCAAGCATCTTGACGTCGATGGAGATTCAACCTTGGTTGTTAATCAGATCAAAGGTGAATGGAAGACGAATCAACCCGGTTTGATACCATACAGAGATTATGCGAGGAGGATTTCAATTTCTTTACAAATGTTTAGTTTCATCATATCCCTCGAGATTAAAACCGGATGGCAAACGCTCTTGCAACATTGGCTAATATGATTGTGATGTATTTTTGGAATGAGATTCCCAATTTGACTGTGATGCGTCTTGATAGGCCATCCCATGAGTTCGCCGATGAAGAGGTCAAAGATGAAAAGCCATGGTATTTTGGTATCAAGAGTTTTCTCTAAAATCAGGATTACCTGCCTGGGGCATCTTTGAAAGATAAGAAGACTTTGAGAGGATTTGCTGGCAACTTCTACGTAAATGGTGATGTGTGTAGCGGGGTATTTGTTACCTCATGGTTTATTGACTAAACCAAAAGTAAACATACAATTCGAGTCGCCATCGCACTTTTATGTGTCCAAAGGAAAGGCTAAAAAGCGAACAAAAGCCAAAACATCCTTAGTACTCTAAGGGAACCCTTTTTGCAAATATGTGTTGTAGGTTGGTATTTATGAAAAAAGATTTGTACAAAAGATTGGGGGGATGAGAAAAGAATAGATTGTATTTACAAATTTTGTTAATTGAATGGATGAACCCATTGCCTACGTACCATCACAAAGGTAGGATCAAAACCTCGTAGTTCGGGGTAGAAATCACAAAGATTGGTGAATTGATTTGATCAAAATCCTTAAGGTCTTTTGTTATCAAAGGGAGAAAACTCAACCTAAACCAACAATCCACCATGTGAGGAGAGCTTCAACATACTAGTGAGGGGTTAACCCTATAATAAGTATGGAAGACTTATAATCCAATCACTAGGGATAAGGTGAGGTTTACATCAACCACTATGATAACTCAAACCTATGACTAATGTTTTATGAAAAGGTTTTAACAAAGGTGGCCATTTGAACCATAAAAGCAACTTGAAGTGAGTTGTATTTACAAGTTAGATTTATTTACAAAATGAAGTCAAAGTTGAATTAAGGTTTATTCACAATGAGTATTAATGAAAAAGATTTTGAAAAGTCAAATGCATAATGCCTAGGTTTCTAATTTGAAAGAAATGTCAAAGTTTGAAAAGATTTTGGCTTGGGTTAGAGTGAGGAGAAGAAGATAAGGGCTAGTCCTAAAGCATACAAAGATAAGAGAGAAGATAAAACCCTTGGAGTTTCTTTTCTTGAAATCATAGAGATGATTCAAGATGGTCCTTTCCTTTGGACTTAGCATACAATCAAGCAATCAAACAATAGATTCAAGCTCCCAGGATTCCCCTTTGGCTTGTCTCTCTTAACTTGGCTACTCGTGACAATGGTCCTCCTTACTATCTCAAGATGGAATCCCTATCACACAAGAGAAAACATCAAAAATTTCACAACACAATAAGGGGAATGGACAAAGAATATGTTTTGGAAAGAAAGTCCTTTGAAGTCATCTTAGATTTATCATTCTAAAGGCCTGAGGCCTAGTTGCTATTCAACAAATTTAGCATTCTAAAGGCATGAGGCCTAGTTGCTCTTGAACTCCTTTAAGCATAGGTACGTCCTAATTCTAAGTCCTTTCTCCTTTTTGCATTGAGTTCACACAAACAAACACAAAACCAACACAAGACAACAATATATTTATATACAATAATGAGCTCAAATGAGCAAAAGGAAAATGACATAAACATAAAATATGTGCTCAAGTGAGCAAAATGAAAAGCAATATGAATAAATGAGCAAGAAGTAAATTGCATTAAAGTAAATTGCAAGAAATTAAATGCTCAAATTAAAGTTAGAAATTAGTGGTTATGTTAGTTTGTCATAAGACAATTTAGCGTTATGTTAAGCAATCGTAAGTGGACTAATGTAGTAGTCACACCTATCTGAGGCTGGTCAATAAAACTATAGGCAATTAAACACAAGTTAGAGATCATGACTAGTAAGCCAAGCTCCTAAAACTTGCCATGCCAAAAGAAAAGAGAGAGAGGCCTTGTATGGACTTTAGGTTTTTTGCTTGACCAAGAAGCAACCTATCTTGGACACAAAGCAACTCACTTGATCTTGGATCAAGTTGAGTTTGATTTGGATCAAAGAAGATTAAGTCCCTCATGTGTCAAGACCAACCATAAGACATTAACTCATTGGCCAAAATAAAAAGAAATGATATGAAGATGAAATGAAATGGAAAAAGAAATAAAGTGTCAAACACAATTGGTCAAAAGTGGATCAAATCATCATCAACCAATGCTAAACAGAAGAGGAATGAAGATCACAAGTCAACAACTCAAGCATATTTTTTTGGTATTTTTGTAATTAAAATAAATGCAAAATTAAAATGGACAAAAGATGGTCAAACCTCAAATTCAATTCAAATCAACTTCAACAAGTCCAATTAAATTCTCATAGGTCTAACATGGTCAAACAAGTTTTGAAAAAAAAATTCAACAATTTTTGAAATCAGAAACTATTTTAAAACAATTAAAAACAAAATAAATAACACAATATAAATTAAAATCTCAAATCATTTAAAAAATGGATGAGACTACTTTTCATTGACTTATCATGATCCATTTGTGTTAAGAGAATATTTTTGGATTTTTCAAATATCAAAAAGTATTTTAAAATGAATTAAAACTATTAAAAACCGAATAATTCACAAAAAATATTAAATGAAGTCACAAAAATAATTAAAAATCAAAATATGAAACTAGATTTTTCAAGAATTTTTTTGGCATTGGTCTCATATTTTTGTGACATCAAATAAAATATTTATGAATTTTTGAAAATAAAAGGAATTATCTGAAAATAAAAGAAAATAAGGAAAATATCAAAAATGTGCAGCCACAGGATTGTCTCATTAATTGACGTGGCACTAATCGTGTGACTCAGAGGCGTGGACACACCATGATCCTTGGTCAAACGCGCAACATATGGAATTAAAAAAAGTCAATGCAAGAAAGGGCCACGATTATAACGTTTGAACATCATCCAAGGGCTATGAAGCTCCCACGTGGGGATGGTGGTGGAAACCACCATCTTCTCCGACCAGCCAACTGATTCCGGCCACCACGCACAGGGATTTCAACTTCAATGAAAATGAAAAAGCAAGGTATCAAAATGAAGCTGAGGTGATGTCCATCACCCCTGTAACCATGGATTCTCCTCAATGTTCCTATTTAAAGAGAAACATGAGCTTTAAGACCATGGTGCTTGATCTGAAATGGCACGATTTGTAAAATTGAGACCACCACTGGCCTGCCTCATGCTTGATGACTTCAGAAAACAACAGAAACCAGAGAAATTCACATCATATAACAAGATCTAGATCAAGAAAAATTGAGGTTCTACCTCTGAAATGCAGCTTCCAGCAGCACGAATTCTCCAAGCTTTTGATTCAATCTTGCTCTGGAAGTGTGGTGATGATGCAAGGCTAAGGAATTAAGACTTGAAGATCAACTAATGATGTTGAAATTCAAGCTTGAAATAGAAAATGAAAACTGAAATTCCTTTAGGTGAGGGTTTGGTTTTCAATCCAGCAGCGTTTCAGATCTCCTTCAGGTTGTATTTTGAATGGGATTGCACTTCTATTTATAGCTGAACTTGATGCAATGCTTGCTTTCCCTCGTGTGCATGAATTTTGGATCCTCCATGCATGGGCCCGTACAGGCATATCTGACGCCCAAAAGTGAATGGAAATGCATGCTGAGATCAAATGCAAGTGATTTGGATGTGTAATTAGAGCTGCATTGGCTTGCACATGAAGTTATGTGGTGAATTGCAAAATTGAACATAGACAATGAGCTCTTAGAAACTCCCACATGGAAAATCCAAAAATGCTCATGTTAGTACTGATTGGAAAGCTCTTGGAATAAGGAACAAAAGTCATGTTGGGAAAAACTTCATTTGGAGTTTGGAAATTTATGAAAACTGTCTGTGAAGTTTGGGGTACAAAACATGTCTAGGTTCCCTTTGAAAATTTTCAACAAAAGCAACCACTTTCAAGCCCTTCTGTTTCAATGATACAAGCCTGAAATGGAAAAACCTCAAACATAAAGGTTGTATACCTTTTCAATATGATCAATTTATACTCAAATTTTACATCATTTGGATATTTAATGAGAATGTTATGGGCACTTGAAGTTGGACATTTTTCAAATTCAATGACTTAAGTCCAAAGTGACCTATAATGTTTTGTATTATCACATGTGTTTCTTTTAGTATTATGAAAATTTGTCCAACATAACATTTGAATTAGACATCTTAAGATTTCCAATGCATTTGGTCTCACCTCAAAATCATAAAAATTAAGGAAGTTAGATCCTTGGGAAGTTGACCCAATATTACGGTTTCAGTCAAAATGACCTATAATGTTTTGAAATGAATGATGACCTTCCAAGTTTCAAATGGATTTTTGATGAACATGAAAGTTGTTCATATGGTTCTTAAGAACATTTTTATTCTAGGGGTCATCTTCATTTGACAAACACATCACATGTTGTGTCTCAGTGATCCTCAGTTTAGTCAGATGACTTGACTGGTTAACTTCTCAAGGCCAAACTTCAAATCTTGATGAATGAATGATTGAGGAACCTCACATAAGCTCATATATGCATAAAATCATGAATGAAAGAAATTACCTTGATTAAATTTGATCATAGGTGGAGGTTGCTTCATGAGCAAGGCACAGTCAATGCATAGTTGAATTAGAGTTTCATTAGGAAACAATCCTCAAGCCCTTTGGGTTATCTTGATCAAATTGGAAAATTGAGATACTTGGGAGACATATATGATGATTAGGAGCTTTGTGGACCATTTTCATGCTTTTTCTCATCTTCATCTAGCCACTTCATTGAGCTTCAAAACAAAAAGAGTTAGTGACATATTTTTGTGCTTTTGGTTAGTAAACAAAGTAAAAAGGCAATAATATACAATACAAGAATGCTTGGTGGTCTCAAACCAACTCACACAAGTCCCACCCCTAGGTTTAAGGAGCCACACATGATATGATCCTTGAGGCAATGCATTTAGTAATGATGCCATGAGGGATCTTAGGGTCAAAATTAGGGTCTCACAGATGCCCCTATTTAAGGTCATTCTAGCCGGAGATATGTAGGCTAAAATCTTCGTCTCGACGAGGTAGAATAGGCTTAAATAATAACAAAGAGACGAACTTTGGTCCCTAAGAGACCTCATGATGCAAATGTATGCATGTAGAATAAAATCTTCATCGTGAATAATTGCCACAAAGGAAAAGAAATCGGGAGAAACTGAGAAATCCATAGGAGTAGCACACTCACTAGGGAAGACAGAGACTCTGGGGAAAATAAGGTAAAAATGCGTGAGCAGGTCGTGACTTAAACATTTGCTAGGAGACACGAGGGGATTCCATGAAAACAAATCGATGGAAAGACTCGAGCTGACGCAAGGATGCATGTATTGGGGAATATGCCAATACAGCAGACCTATCCACAAAGGATACATCGGATAAAAATCCGGACTCAGACAGGGATGTCCACAAAGGACTCAACTGAGGAAGAAACAACGAGATATTATCGACATATGGGTAATAAACTCAAAGAGAGACATGTTATTGAAACATCGGTTACTGCGTGAGAGAACAACACGCTCAGGGAGAAAGAATATCTCAGACCTGTACAAGGGTGAGAGATATCGATCATCCGAAACATCTGAGGAGGACCCAAAAGGCACATCTCAACTCAGGAAAATCTGACTCCACAAGGGACTAAAAAGTCATAATAGGGAGCAGAAGGAAGGAACACCAGGGATACCAGTTACTAGGCATATAATAGGTGACCAACCAGGCGTGAACTGGGAATATATCCAAGACACTCATCATCCGAAAGGAGGGCTGAAAAAGCAAACTCGACTTACAGGATGGGCATTCGATTCCGCAAGGAAATACGAATCTTAATCGACTGGGGAAGAAAAAGACTTCGACTGAAGAGCGCATGAGATATATTATCTATTACCGTCATAACGTAGATAACATACTCGCATGGAAGATTATCCACAACTGGTTACTGGGTTAATAAAGGATAAATTGATCGAAAAGAAAGGACATCGGGATACCAGGTACTGCGTATAAAATGATGACCAATCAAAAGGAGAAACAATCATTACCAAACAAGGGTACATGAAAGATGCCCCGCAAGGGGATACATTTCTTGATAAGTGCAATTATCCAAGAGATATATCACCGACTACTGGGTGGTATACTAAAAAACGAAGTAGTATCGATACCGGTTACTGGGTAAGGATAACCAACAAAGAGGGGATTACATCTACTGGTTACTGAGTAGAAAACCACATGAATAGGACTTACAACTATCGATTACTGGGTAGAAGGCCACAAAGACCCACTGGGGAAAAGATGGACAATGACTGGTTACTGAGCAATTGAACAACTGAACCACAGGGAGCTGCTGGGGAATAACAAGAAGACGAGTCAATCTAGGAACAATCTAGAGAGACACAATTAAACAAGACTCAAACCAATGAGGATATAACTCAGGGGAGCAATTCCATCCCAATACACATTTGGGGAGGAAACTGAAATAATCCACGAGGACATAACTCAGTGGGGAAGAAAAGAAGGAAAGATAGACACTTTCTGCCTATAGGGGCTGACTCTATATGGAGAGATCAGACACAAACATCTGCTTAGGGGAGAATATTTCACCAATAGCAGGAGACAACAAGCAAAGATATATGGAAAAGAATGCAACATGAATATCTGAATGTTATAATTATGCATGTATATGCGTGGTTTATGTATGATTAATGCTGACAGACAGACATATCTAACACAAATAGGTCCGAGAATCAATGGACGGACATCCGGTATAATATCTCAAAAAGAGAAAAGCCAGGCCCATAGGAGAAATCCGTTCTTGTGGGGAATGCAACAAATACCAGGAGCCACAAACCACCGCTGGGGAAAGGTAAAGTCTCAACTGGGGAGCATGCAGAGTTACCGCCTTCGATTGCCGGGGATTTTCCCACAATTCTCGAGAACAAGGGACTGGATATCAATAAGATCCGTCGTAGAAGAAACTCTATTGGGGAACTTAATATGGATAAGATCCGTCGTAGAAGGAACTCTACTGGGGAACTTATCAAGGAATGATATGAAAACTCTGTGGGGAACCACCGCCAAATAGAAACTCATCAATCAAAACACTCATTCTCATTTGCTGGAGAGACATCTCTGCTAAGGGGAGAAAGAACAATTTGCTCCACTGGGGAAAGATAACAACACATCTTTCTTATAGAGGTGAAACAAATTCATCAACCCGGATCAAGCAAACCTGCAGGGGATGAACTACAGGCAACCCTATTGGGGATAATTTCTCAATATTCTCAAAAGAGATACCTCGGCTGAGGGAAACAGAAATGAATCCTTTGCCAACACGTGCCATGCTGGGGATGAAAAGGAGAACAAACCCTTCATCCACTGCTCTAGGAAACTACTGCTGAGGAGATAACCGAAAGATAGCTCTGCAGGGAACACATGCCTACTTTGCTGGAGATTCTTACTCATGCTGGGGAGAGACGGACTCCCTTGTGAATAGATAGCATATCAACTTTTATCAATCTACAAGGTATTTTAGGTCAGTCCACACAAGAGATGGCAACCATATGATTGATAAAACACAAATGCTAGCGCCAGACTCTCTGGGAAACTGATGAGGTATTACTCCCTCCGTGCTCATTGAGGAGACATCTGAAAGGTGATGAAGAGGATATAGGAATGCCAGAATGTCAACAAATGTCTTACCCTTTTGGAAGTCGTACTGTCCTTGGGAGAGCACTGAAAACGTTCCAACTATCCTTTTAGTCATTGTGAATGTTCACTTTGTTTAAAACAGTTTATAAAAACTTTATTTGTTTAAAACAATGATATTTATCAGTTAAAACATGCAAACATTTGTTAAACAGAAACAAATAAGAGTGCCAAGAATTGGATAAAGGCTCAAATTTATTTAATAGAATGGTAGTCAGCAAATGGTGAGACTCCATGGATCTTTAAAAATTTGAAATTGGTGATATATATTAGAAAAAGGGCTACATTGAACATAATGACCGTTTCTGCACCAACTCTAAATCCAATGTATTTGAAGCTTCAGTTGACGATGACTGAGCGAGAATCTTTGACAAAAGACACTTGTAGAACGAAGTCTCGTCCGGATGCAGTTACTTGCCAAATCCCAAACTTTTGCCTAGATTTCCCCAGGGTGAGGTACTCAAGCTAGCGGGATATATGTTCATCATCATTTTTTTTCATGTCTTTAACTTTTGCTTGGACCGCCCTTTCGGGGTTTCAATCCACCGAGTCGCTCATTTTTGCCTAAGTCGCCCTTTCGGGTTTTCAACTTAGCGAGCTATTATGTTTTTATTAAGGAGAAGTATTTCTTGACTGCATCTGAGTTCACAGGACGAGTGAAATCCTCCCCATCCATAGTTGTAATCAACAAAGCACCGCCTGAAAAGGCTCTCTTAATAACATATGGGCCTTCATAGTTTGGAGTCCACGTGCCCCTGGAATCGGGCGCGAAAGACAAGACTTTCTTGAGCACGAGGTCACCTTCTCGGAACATACGAGGCTTGACCTTCTTATCAAAGGCTTTCTTCATCCTTTGCTGATACAACTGGCCATGACACATGGCAGTTAATCTCTTCTCTTCAATCAAATTCAACTGGTCATAACGACTCTAGACCCATTCAGCCTCAGTCAACTTGGCTTCCATCAAGACTCTCATTGATGGGATCTCAACCTCTACGGAGAGCACAACCTCCATGCCATATACAAGAGAGAAAGGGGTTGCCCCTGTTGAAGTACGGACAGATGTACGATAGCCATGCAAAGCAAATGGCAGCATCTCATGCCAATCTTTGTTTGTAACAACCATCTTCTGAATAATCTTCTTGATGTTCTTGTTAGCAGCTTCAACAGTCCCATTTATCTTGCGTCTATAGGGAGAAGAATTATGGTGTGCAATCTTGAACTCGCTACACAGCTCTATCATCATCTTGTCTGGCACACCATATCGGTATATGAGTTGGTTCTTGATAAATTTCACAACCACCTTCCTGGTCACATTCACATACGATGCCGCTTCAACCCACTTGGTGAAGTAATCAATAGCTACGAGAATAAAATGGTGACCGTTAAACGCTTTCGGCTCAATCATGCCGATCATGTCAATTCCTCACATGGAGAAAGGCCATGGTGAGGAAATAACATTCAGAAGTGTCGGGGGAATATGAATCTTATTCGCATAAATCTGACACTTATGGCATTTCTTCACATATTTGCAGCAGTCAGACTCCATTGCCAGCCAATAGTAGCCTACTCTCAACATCTTCTTTGCCATGGCATGTCCATTGGAATGAGTACCAAATGAACCCTCATGGACTTCAGTCATCAGCAAGTCTGCTTCGTGTCTATCCATGCATCTGAGCAGAACCATGTCAAAATTCCTCTTATAAAGCACATCACCATTAAGGTAGAAACTGCCAGATAATCTCCTCAAAGTCTTCTTATCTTTAACAGATGCCCCTAGCGGGTAAGTCTGACTTTGGAGAAAGCATTTGATATCATAATACCATGGCTTATCATCTTTCACTTCCTCAACTGCAAACACATGAGCTGGTCTATCCAAGCGCATCACAGTAATATTGGGGACTTCATTCCAATACTTCACCACAATCATTGAAGCAGGTGTAGCGAGAGCATCTGCCATCCGATTCTCATCTCGAGGAATATGATGGAAGTCAACCTCAGTAAAGAAAGTTGAAATCCTCCTCGCATAATCTCTATATGAGATGAGGCCAGGCTGATTCGTCTCCCATTCACCCTTAATCTGATTAACAACAAGGGCCGAATCACCATAATTATCAAGATGTTTGATCCTAAGATCAATACATTCTTCCAAACCCATAATACATGCCTCATACTCTGCCATATTATTCGTGCATTTGAATGTTTGCCTTGCTGTAAAAGGAAAATGTGTGCCTTGAGGAGTAATAATCACTGCCCCAAGCCTCTTCCAAAGCCCTCGAGATCGGAAGATAAGCTGCACGAAGCCTCTTCACCTCTCTCTCATAAGCTTCTTCCATGTCGGCCTTCTCCATGGCGAGTCGATCATACTTCCTCTTCCAAAACCTGGATGACTGAGGAAGAAGAGAAGTAACCATATCATCAGGCTCATCAATAACCTGATGCTCTAGAAATTCTATCATTGCATCCTTATCTTTGAGTTGCTGAAGAAGTTCCTCTCGCTCACGAACCCAAGCACGCGACCGGTCTTCATCCCTCAACTCCTCTACTCATTGATTAGGGAGGGTTGAAGGCCCAACCATAACCATAGGGGTAGGTCTCGGATAATCGTATGACATGCGGTACTCAAGAGCTCTCTTCCTCACCCAAGCGGTGTAGGGTTCCAAAGCAATGCAATTCTTCGGCCCAAGCTCCCTCCTTCCCTTCCTATGAACTTTGCGCCAGGCGCGAACCATCCTATCCTTCATGTTCAGGGGATCTTTACCCTCTTGAAAGAACAAGCCTTCCAACAAAATGTTGTTAGGTTTATCCTTTAAGGGGAACCCAAGCTGACGGCGAGTCAAAGTAGGGTTGTAGTTAATTCCACCACATGTACCAAGAAGAGGCACATTGGAGAATTCACCACAAGAGTCAATAACCTAAACGCCATCATACACACGGTTATACAAAAAGATATCGTCATTATTGAGAGACATAAGCCTCATAGACCATTGTAGACATCCCTTGTTCTCCTTGAAGGCGAGCATCTGAGGCAAGTATGAAACCACTTGTACAACAGAGGCAAACAACACACAATGGAACCACCACCCTTTGCATTCCTCAAATGCAAAGAGAAATAAGTGTCACCCAACAGAGTCAGAACGAGATTAAGAGAAGAGAAAATCCTAATAGCGTTCACATCCACAAAATTATCGATGTTGGGGAATAACACTAGCCCATAGATGAGAAGTCAAAATATGGCTTCAAAGGCGTCCTCACTCATGGCCTTCCCAAACAAAGTAGCTTGGGCAATGAGAAAATCAGATGGGAGACCTTGAATTCCACCTTTGGTAGTCATATGAGCAACAATATCAGATACATCTATTTTAAGAATATCAGCAATCTCTTGAGAAGATGAAATCTTCTCCAAGCCACTGAACGACAATTGATCCAGAATAGGTATACCCACATGATAGGCATACTTCTCAAGTGTAGGCAAAAGCTGAAAATCTGGAAAAGTGAAGCACCGATACAGAGGATCATAGAACTACACCAACACACTCATCAGACCTTCATCCACTTTGGTAGAAAGAATGGACAGAAGCTTCCCATGGCGAGCTTTGAACTCCAAAGGCTCTAATACATAAGATGTTAAACTCCTTAACTCTTTCAAGTCGGGTTGTCTGAAACTGTACTTCTTCGTATTCCTTCTTTGCTTATCCATGTCTAAAAATTTGCAAATAGACCTCTTAAGTTCCTTGAAAACTTTCTTGTTGATGATATGGATGCAAATGAATGCATGGATGCAACAATCACACTCAAGGATCAAACAAGTCACACCATACAAAAGTCATGGGATTGCTCAAGTCATCTTCAATATCAATCATCCATTTTGGTGGATTACGGTTTACACCTTATCAACACCCAAGTTCCATTGATATTAAGGATATACGAGAACGGATGAACCGCGAATCAAGGGTTTATTGTAAGTCACGAGCATGGAGTCTCGGTTAAGAACCACCCAATGGGAGTGTACTATGGTTAAGCCTGACAATCATGTTCTAAAAAGGTCCCCATAGTCATCATCTCATATTTCAGATATTATCGGATAAAACGACTACTCGTATTCCAAAAATATTCTCAAAAGAGACTCTTATGAGTGTAGTATCGCGTAACAATCGTATCAAATCTTACACTTGAACGACCTTTGCACTACGTCCTAAAATAGGCCAAGATGGGCTAGGTGTCTAAGGTCCTTGGCTTCTAAGGTTTATACTGGAAAGAGTAATGCCTAACCACGACTACTCGTGTGACATTACTGATCCCAATAAGACCTCCACCAAGTGAATGGGCTTGCAAGTTAACTTGCTAAGGAATAACTCCACACAAGCCAACAAGACTATGCCATTCTCCTATCATAAGTGCACTCGAGTTTGGGTATAGAACTCATCTCACAAGAAACCACCAAGCATACAAGCAATTGATATATCAAGCAATTCATACATTAAAAACAATACAGTCATCCCAAATTCGCACAAAAATATGTCACCAATAAACATAAACATACAACACACACAAGCAAAAAGTAGGTTAAACCCACTAGGAAGTGTTATAGTCCATCCCCAGTGGAGTCACCACTTTTCTGTAGCGGGGTATTCGTTACCTTAGGGTTTATTGACTAAACCAAAAGTAAACATACAATTCGAGTCGCCACCGCACTTTTATTTTTCCAAAGGAAAGGCTAAAAAGCAAACAAAAGCCAAGTAATAAGTTTTATCAAATCAAAAACTAATAAAAATGTCAGAGATTTAGGTAAGGCGGTTGGTTATGAAATTGGAAGGTTTACGCACCCAAAACATCGTTAGTACTATAAGGGAACCTTTTTTGCAACTATGTGTTGTAGGTTGGTATTTATGAAGAAAAGATTTGTACAAAATATTGGGGGGATGAGAAAAGAATAGATTATATTTACAAATTTTGTTGTTTGAATGGATGAACCCATAGCCTACGTACCATCACAAAGGTAGGATCAAAACCTCGTAGTTCGGGGTAGGAATCACAAAGATTGGTGAATTGATTTGATCAAAAGCCTTAAGGTCTTTTGTTATCAAAGGGAGAAAACTCAATCTAAACCAACAATCCACCATGTGAGGGGTTAACCCTATAATAAGTATGGAAGACTTATAATCCAATCACTAAGGATAAGGTGAATATTACATCAACCACTATGATAACTCAAACCTATGACTAATGTTTTATGAAAAGGTTTTAACAAAGGTGGCCATTGGAACCACAAAAACAACTTGAAGTGAGTTATATTTACAAGTTATATTTATTTACAAAATGAAGTCAAACTTGAATTAAGGTTTATTCACAATGAGTATTAATGAAAAAGATTTTGAAAAGTCAAAGGCATAATGCCTAGGTTTCTAATTTGAAAGCAATGTCAAAGTTTGAAAAGATTTTGGCTTTGGTTAGAGTGAGGAGAAGAAGAGAAGGGCTAGTCCTACAGCATACAAAGATAAGAGAGAAGATAAAACCCTTGGAGTTCCTTTTCTTGAAATCATAGAGATGATTCAAGATGCTCCTTTCCTTTGGACTTAGCATACAATCAAGCAGTCAAACAATAGATTCAAGCTCCTAAGATCCCCATTTGGCTTGTCTCTCTTAACTTGGCTACTCCTGACAATGGTCCTCCTTACTATCTCAATATGGAATCCCTATCACACAAGAGCAAACATCAAAAAGTTCACAACACAATAAGGGGAATGGGCAAAGAATAAGTTTTGGAAAGGAAGTCTTTTGAAGTCATCTTATATTTAGCATTCTAAAGGCATGAGGCCTAGTTGCTCTTCAACAAATTTAGCATTCTAAAGGCATGAGGCCTAGTTGCTCTTGAACTCCTTTAAGCATAGGTAAGTCCTAATTCTAAGTCCTTTCTCCTTTTTGCATTGAGTTCACACAAACAAACACAAAACCAACACAAGACAACAATATATTTATATACAATAATGAGCTCAAATGAGCAAAAGGAAAATGACATAAACATAAAATATGTGCTCAAGTGAGAAAAATGAAAAGCAATATGAATAAATGAGCAAGAAGTAAATTGCAAGAAATTAAATGCTCAAATTAAACTTAGAAATTAGTGGTTATGTTAGTTTGTCATAAGACAATTTAGCGCTATGTTAAGCAATCATAAGTGGACTAATGTAGTAGTCACACCTAACTAAGGCTGGTCAATAAAACTATAGGCAAATAAACACAAATTAGAGATCATGGCTAGTAAGCCAAGCTCCTAAAACTTGCCATGCCAAAAGAAAAGAGAGAGGCCTTGTATGGACTTTAGGTTTTTTGCTTGACCAAGAAGCAACCTATCTTGGACACAAAGTAACTCACTTGATCTTGGACCAAGTTGAGTTTGATTTAGATCAAAGAAGATTACGCCTCTCATGTGTCAAGACCAACCATAACACATTAACTCATTGGCCAAGATAAAAAGAAATGAGATGAAGATGAAATGAAATGGAAAAAGAAATAAAGTTTCAAATATAATTGGTCAAAGTGGATCAAATCATCATCAACCAATGCTAAACAGAAGAGGAACGAAGATCACAAGTCAAGAAGTCAAATATTTTTTTTTGGTATTTTTGGAATTAAAATAAATGCAAAATTAAAATGGACAAAAGATGGTCAAACCTCAAATTCAATTCAAATTAACTTCAACAAGTCCAATTAAATTCTCATAGGTCTAACATGGTCAAACAAGTTTTGAAAAAAAAATTTAACAATTTTTGAAATCAGAAAATATTTTAAAACAATTAAAAACAATAAAAATAACACAATATGAATTAAAATCTCAAATAAATATCAAATCAATTAAGAAATTGATGAGACTATTTTTCATTGACTTATCATGATCCATATGTGTTAAGAGAATATTTTTGGCTTTTTCAAATATCAAAAAGTATTTTAAAATGAATTAAAACTATTAAAAACCTAATAATTCACAAAAAAATATTAAATGAAGTCACAAAAATAATTAAAAATCAAAATATGGAACTAGATTTTTCAAGAATTTTTTTGGCATTGGTCTCATATTTTTGTGACTTCAAATAAAATATTTATGAATTTTTGAAAATAAGAGGAATTATCTGATAATAAAAGAAAATAAGGAAAATATCAAAAATGCTCAGCCACAGGATTGTCTCATTAATTGATGTGGCACTAATCATGTGACTCAGAGGCGCGGACACACCATGATCCTTGGTCAAACGTGCAACATATGGAATTAAAACAAGTCAATGCAAGCAAGGGCCAAGATTATAAGGTTTGAACATCATCCAAGGGCCATGAAGCTCCCACGTGGGGATGGTGGTGGGAACCACCATCTTCTCCAGCCAGCCAACTGATTTCGGCCACCACGCGCAGGGATTTCAATTCAATGAAAATGAAAAAGAAAGGTATCAAAATGAAGTTGGGGTGATGTACATCACCCCTGTAACCATGGATTCTTCTCAATGTTCCTATTTAAAGAGAAACATGAGCTTGAAGATCATGGTGCTTGATCTGAAATGGCACGATTTGTAAAATTGAGACCACCACTGGCCTGCCTCATGCTCGAGGACTTCAGAAAACAACAGAAACCAGAGAAATTCACATCATATAACAAGATCTAGATCAAGAAAAATTGAGGTTGTACCTCTGAAATGCAGCTTTCAGCAGCACGAATTCTCCAAGCTTTCGATCTAATCTTGCTCTGGAAGTGTGGTGAAGATGCAAGGCTAAGGAATTAAGGCTTGAAGATCAACTAATGATGTTGAAATTCAATCTTGAAATTGAAAATGAAAACTGAAATTCCTTTAGGTGAGGGTTTGGTTTTCAATCCAGCAGCGTTTCAGATCTCCTTCAGGTTGTATTTTGAATGGGATTGCACTTCTATTTATAGCTGAACTTGATGCAATGCTTGCTTTCCCTCGTGTGCATGAATTTTGGATCCTCCATGCATGGGCCTGTACAGGCGCATGTGAGGCCTAAAAGTGAATGGAAATTCATTCTTAGATCAAATGCAAGTGAATTGGACGTGTAATTGGAGCTGCATTGGCTTGCACATGAAGTTATGAGTTGAATTGCAAAATTGAACATAAACAATGAGCTCTTCGAAACTCCCACATGGAAAATCCAAAAATGGTCATGTTATAAATGGTTGAAAAACTCTTGGAATAAGGAACAAAAGTCATGTTGGGAAAAAATTCATTTGGAGTTTGGAAATTTATGAAAATTGGCTGTGAAGTTTGGGGTACAAAACATGTCTAGGTTCCCTTTGAAAATTTTCAACAAAAGCAACCACTTTCAAGCCCTTTTGTTTCAGTGATACATGCCTCAAATAGAAAAACCTCCAACATCAAAGTTGTATATATTTTTAAGATGATCAATTTAGACTTACATTTTGCATCATTTGGATCTTTAATGAGAAAGTTATGGGCACTTGAAGTTGGACATTTTTCAAATTCAATGACTTATGTCCAAAGTGACCTATAATGTTTTATATTATCACATGTGTTTCTTTTAGGATTATGAAATTTTGTCCAACATAAAAGTTGAAGTAGACATATTAGTATTTCCAATGAATTTGGTCTCACCTTAAAATCATAAAAATTAAGGATGTTAGGCCCATGGGAAGTTGACCCAAAATTAGGGTTTCAGTCAAAATTACCTATAATGTTTTGAAATGAATGATGACCTTCCAAGTTTCAAATGGATTTTTGATGAACATGAAACTTGTTGATATGGTTCTTAAGAACATGTTTCCTCTTGGTGTCATCTTCATTTGAGAAACACTTCACAAGTTGTGTCTCAATGATCCTCAGTTTAGTCAGACGACTTGATTGGTAAACTTCTCAAGGCCAAACTTCAAATCTTGACGAATGAATGATTGAGGAACCTCACATAATCTCATATATGCATAAAATAATGAATGAAATAATTTCCCTTGATTAAATTTGATCATAGGTTGAGGCTGCTTCATGAGCAACTCACAGACAATGCATAGTTGAATTAGGGTTTCCTTGGGAAACAATCCTCAAGCCCTTTGGGTTATCTTGATTAAATTGGAAAATTGAGATACTTGGGAGACACATATGATGATTAGGAGCTTTGTGTACCATTGTCATGCTTTTTCTCATCTTCATCTAGCCACTTCATTGAGTGTAGTGACATTTTTTTGTGCAGGGGATCACATGATCACTTGAGCTTCAAAACAAAAAGAGTTAGTGACATTTTTTTGTGCTTTTGGTTAGTAAACAAAATAAAAAGGAAATAATATACAATACAAGCATGTTTGGTGGTCTCAAACCAAATCACCCAAGTCCAACCCCTAGGGTTAAGGAGCCACACATGCTATGATCCTTGAGGCAATGCATTGAGCAATGATGCCATGAGGGATCTTAGGGTCAAAATTAGGGTCTTACAATGTGATTTACAAGAGAAAGTTTGATATGATTCTGCTCATATGCGTGGACAGACACGAAGCAGACCTGTTGATGACTGAAGTCCATGAAGGTTTGTTTGGTACTCATTCCAATGGGCATGCTATGGCGAAGAAGATATTGAGAGCAAGTTACTATTGACCGACAATGGAATCTGATTGTTGCAAGTTTGTGAAGAAATGCCACAAGTGTCAAATTTATGGAGATAAGATTCATGTTCCTTCGACACTGTTGAATTTCATTTCCTCTCCATGGCCCTTCTCCATGTGGGGAATTGATATGATTGGAAAGATTGAGCCCAAAGTTTCGAATGGACATCGTTTCAATCTAGTGGCTATTTACTACTTCACAAAGTGGGTTGAAGCGGCATCGTATGTGAATGTAACCAAGCAAGTTGTTGTGAGGTTTATCAAGAATCAGATTATATGTCATTATGGCGTGCCAAGTAGGATTATTACTGATAATAAATCTAACTTGAATAATAACATGGTGGAAGCGCTTTGGAAAGACTTCAAAATTGCACACCATAATTCTCCCCCCTACAGATCTAAGATAAATGGTGTTGTTGAAGCTGCGAATAAGAACATTAAGAAGATCATTCAGAAAATGGTGTTGTTGAAGCTGCGAATAAGAACATTAAGAAGATCCGACTGTTGCAAGTTTGTGAAGAAATTGCATGGGTACCGTACATCCATCCGCACTTCAATAGGGGTAACCCCTTTCTCACTGGTTTATGGCATGAAATTTGTGCTCCCAGTAGAGGTTGAGATCCCATAACTGCATGTCCTGATGGAAGCCAAGTTGACAGAAGCTGAATGATGTCAAACTAGGTATGATCATTTGAATTTGATTGAAGAAAAGCAATTGACTGCCACGTGTCATGGTTAGTTGTACCAAGAGAGAATGAAAAAGGCATTTGATAAGAAGGTCAGACCTCGTGTATTCAAAGAAGGTGACCTTGTGCTCAAGAAAATCCTATCTTTCAAACCAGATGCTAGGGGAAAATGGACTCCAAATTATGAAGGCCCATATGTTATGAAGGAGCCTTTTCAGGCGGCGCTTTGATTCTTGCAACTATGGATGGTGAAGAGTTCACACGTTCTGTGAATGCTGATGCAGTCAAGAAATACTTCGCCTAGAAATAAAAGAACAACTCGCTAAGTTAAAAATCCGAAAGGGAAGCTTAGGCAAAAAAGAGCATCTCGGTGGATTGAAAACCCGAAAGGGCAATCCAGGCAAAAGTTAGAGACATAAAACAGAAAAATTCATCCCGATAAATTGATTACCCACCTTGGGGCAATTTATGCAAAAATCAACGATTATAGAAATCATCTGCATTCGGTTGATTTCCAGTCTTGGAACAATCTTGAGAAAGTCAGTCAACTCGGATTCATCATTTTTAACTGAAGCCAAGAGCACAAGGAATATTGAAGTTGGTAGAAGGATTAGTGATCATTGTATTCAATGTAACCCTTTTCCATGTAAATTACCATTTTCCAACTTTTGTAAAAATCTATGGAGTCTTGTCATTTACAGGCTACCATTCTATCAAATAATGTTAAGCTTTTTATCCAATTGTTTCTGCTCTGATTTATTTTTCTGCGAAATAAAATTGAAGTTTTACGATGATAATTTTGAAATATTTAAATCAATAAAATTGAAATTTCATTTTTCTTAAAAGAAATCAACATCATTTACGAAATATCAACAGCATTCCGAGAACAGGTAAGCCTTAAAAATACGGAACATTGTTGGTCTTCCCCAAGCAATTGGTTTGATCACTTTTTCCTCCCTAACGGCAATTTCGTTTCTCCATCCGAGTTTTGTGATCGACTCCCCAACTGAGCTACAGGCGCATATTCTCAGCAGGTTACATAAGTCCAGCATAAGTTTTATTCCCCTCAAGTCGCCAGCGGAATTCACTCTTGACTCTTGCCAACGTTGATCCTTAAGCATTTTTTGGTCCCCTGCAAGGTTGTCTCCCATTTGATATGGTGTTGATCTAAAATTTCCCACAGAGTTGACAATTTCGCACATCTTTTCTATCTCCCTAGTCAAGGTTGAGTTGGTTGTGATGGATGATTTATGTTCATCCTTGGATTTTTCTCCATTTGATGCCTCCATCCTGTCGAGATTAGCCGAATGTTGTAGTGGTGATTCAGATCAGTGACATCTATATCCTTTGTGATAAATTTTGTCAACATAATCATCAAACATATACATATTCATGCATAAATTACAACATCAGATATTCCATTATGCATTTGTTATTGCATTTGACTTTATTATTCTGATTCCCTTTACGATGATATTATTTCCCCATACAGGTTTGGTGTGTCTGTCCTCCTTCAATTGTAGAGTGTCAGCCCCCTAGGCAGAAATAATTTAACCTTTCTCATTCCCCATTGAGTTATTTCCTCGTGGATGGTTATTATTTCAGCTTCCTCCCCAGTTGATTACCTGGATGGAACCACTCCCCCTGAGCTATATCCTCACCGAGTCAAATCTTTGTTTGACCGTTTCTTTCTAGCTCTTACCTAGATAGATACTTTTGGACCCTTGAGAGTCTATTACCCAGTAACTGGTAATATTCCTATCAATTATTAAGTGCTTTACTCTTGCCTAATACCCGGTAAGAGTAACCTACTTCTTTTGCTATCCCCAGCGAATTCGTTTTACGTTTCCCCAGGTAGTTTTCCCTTGATATGTTCATCTTGACCGATGACGGACATTCCTACCTTTGAGTCTATCCTTGATATGTTCACCTTAACCCGTGACGGATACTCTCTTCTTTGGTTTAATACCCAGTAAAAAGGTAGTGGTAATCCCTATTTTAATTCCCAAAGAGTTAATCCTTAATATGTTCATCCTAATCGATGACAGGTTTTCTCCTCTTTGCGGTCTTCTACCCAGTAACCGGTAATTGTAAATCATGTTTTCCCCTTTGAGTCTATCCTTGATATGTTCATCCTAACCGGTGACAGATATTCTCTTTTCGGTATTCTATGCAGTAGCTGATAGATATAATTCCTATTTTCCCCCGGAAGTATATCCTTGATATGTTTACTTTAACCCGTGATAAATATTCTTCCCCTAAGTTTATCCTTGACGGATATTCTCTCTTTGGTCTTCTGCCCAGTAACTGGTAGTTGTAAGTCCTATTTGATATTTTCCCTAGCAGGTTGTTTTTACCCAGTAACCGGTAACGAATACATCTCCTATTCCTTAGCGAGTCATCCTTGATATGTTTACCCTAACCGGTAACAAATGTCTCTCTGTCAGATTATGTATTCTTCCTGCCCAGTAACTGGTAATGGATAATATGCTTCTGGTACTCCTGTGTTGAAGTTTATGCTTCCTCAATTGAGTTTGAGTATGCATTTCCTCAGTGAAGTCGCCAATCCCCTGCTTGGTTTGGGTATTTCAGTTTTGTTCTGATTTACTCGCTTCCTCTACAGATTTTCCCTTTATCTTCGGCCGAGTCTTTCCATTGATTTATTTTCATGCAATTACCCTCGTGTCCCCCAACAAGTTTTAGATGTAGCCTAACCTATGCACAACTTTTTATCCCCCAGAGTCTCGGTCTCCCCAATGAGCTTTCCTTATGGAATGCATTATGCTCCTGTGGACTTTCAGTCTCTCCATATTCTTTTCCCTTGTGGCAACATCTTCCCCCTAGAGATTATTTTTAACATTCATATTATATGCATCATGAGGCCTCTTAGGGACCAAAATTTGTTTCTATATGTTGTTATTTAAGTCCATTCTACTGAGTCGATATGAAGATTTTAACCTTCGTCTCCTCATTTAGAATGTCCTTAAATAGGGGCAGATGTAAGACCCTAATTTTGACCCTAAGATCCATCATGCCATCTCATCATATGCATAACATTGGGATCACACCTTGGCATTCTCCTTACCCTTCATTAATTGGGTTTGCATTGGGATAAATCACTAAGCACATTTGATTGTATCATACTTTGATTTTCCATTACCATTGAACAAGTGATTTTCCTCAACTTCTAAAATGCATAAATCATTCATGCCAAATCCAAATGGGGTCAAATTTGTGACCAAATTTAAGAGGTTTGAAAGAGATAAAACTTTAATGAAGGAAATTTTCTCATTTGAAGTCTATAGGAAAAGGTATTCAAGGTGGAAGAAGTGAACATATAGCTTGGTATTTGAAAATTTTCAAATATGTTTGATTTCCCAAACTTCCACCTCAAAATCCATCATGATCCAATCTTCAAATGAAAAATTGTTAAACATTAAAGTTGTTCCCCTTGATCTAACCTTTCCAAAAAGTCCAAGATCACCTCATTTGCCAAAAGAATGAAGGACTTACGCATGGGTGCAATGTGAGATACCATTTGGATGATTTTCACTTCCACATTTCATACAGGAATGCATGACCTTACAACATGATTTCAGCATGATTCACACTCATTTTTGGACCTGAATACATCACTTGATGGGCCTATCGCACGCCCATGCAAGCATGCAAAGGGAGTTACTCAATTTTGCCAAATTTGGAAATGTGTGGAAATGAATCTCTTTTGTTATAAATACAACCCTCATTTCTCAGAATTAAGGACCTCATGCCTAAGCCTTGAACCTGCATTCCAAACCCTCACCATTGAAGGATAATCTTGAAGGTTTTCTTTGGAAAATCGAGTTTCAAATCTCCATCTGTTTTAAAATTGAAACTCCAAGAGTCCAGACCTTTTCTTGATCCTAATCACTTCCAATAAGCTTCTGAGACAAGGCCAAGCACAATTGGAATCAAGATCAAGAAAGTTTGAAGCTCCCTCAAAGGTAAATTTTCAGAAACTTCATCTCTTCGATTCTCTCTCAATTCTTTGTGATTTTTGGTTGTCTGAAGTCCTATCAATATAGGCAAGAAGATTGAGTTTCTTTGAGGCCAAATCGAAGCAACTCAGTTCATGATCCTCAAAACTCAAATCCCTATATCTTTTTATATACTTGGAATTGAAGAAAATTGAGACTAGATTCGAGCTCCTGAGCATTTTTTCTTTGAATCCATGTCCTTGTTTTTCATTTTGGTGGTGGTTGATGATGGACCCGTCCGGTGAGGCCCACCGGAGAAGAAGACAAGAGCTCTAGATTCGGTGGTGTGTTGTCACACCTCTCAGCCACAAGATCCATCTAATTTGTTTTAATCTTACGCGTCCAAAGTGATTACCAAGCCTGCAGCGAGTTGAGTAAGGACCATTGTGGAATGCGCGCTCCTGGCCATATGATTTGCCACCTCAATTAATGAGGGAGATCAGATGGCCCTCGTTTTTTTGATTTTATTTTTATTTTTTGATTTTTGATTTAATCCTTTTATTTTGATTAATTCATATTAATTTCATTTTTATTCCAAAAAATATGGGACTTTCACCAAAATTCTTAAAATATTTTCCTCTTTCATTTTCTGAGTTAAAATTATTTTTTGGATTAATTTTGGTATTTTTCATGAATTAATTGTTTTTATGCATATTTTTAATTGTTTAAAAATACTTATGACTTTTAAAAAATCATGAAATTTTTTGTCCAAGGTCCTTTGACCTTCATTGACCTAGGATAAATCTCTTGGCCATTTATTTTGTGTTTTGAAGAGCTTTTAGGTTTTGGCCAATTTATATTTAAATTTAATTCACTTTTAATTTGGTTTTTAATCGATTAATTGTATTGAAATTATGTTGAGCTATTTTTATTGACTTGTGATGTTTGACTATGTATTTGGGCCTTGGTCAAGGTTGATTTGACTTTTGTTAAGTTAAACTCATTGGATTTAGGGGATTGATGAAATGTACATTTAATCTCCCAAAATGAATGAATGATTTTAATTTGATAAAATTCCCCCCATGATCTATTTGTGTTTATCTCATAGCCCCTCCCTCTTCATCTTCAATCTCATTCTTTCCCATCCCTTTCATTGACCAATGACATCTCAACTTCCTAAGGCTAATGGGTTCATCAATAACTTTGTGTTAGATGAACCAATACAAGTATGGATGAGATAGGTCTATCCCTTTGATCTTTTTATTTTAGTGTGTGGTATGTTTTAGGAGTTTGGTTCATTATACCAAATCTCTAACATGCAGTAGCACCTAAATTTTTATTGCCCGACCTCAGATAGTTGTGACTTCTACATAAGTCCAATTACGATTGCTTAACATAGAGCTAAATTTTGACCTTAAAGGCATAACATTCTAGTAAGTGGGATTGTAAGTCTCCCCCCTTTCATGGTATTGTATAGAAACTTGGCCTTTTTTCCTTTCTTGGAAGATGTCTTGGTTCAAGGATCCATGCTTGTGAATAGAGGGTTGAGTGTTTTCCAAAGAATGACTTAATCAATTGAAAAGCAAAACACCACTAACATCTAATCAACTAACATTTGACTAACTTGTATTAATATTGATTTTAGCTTTCAAGTCATTTACTTTATGCAATTTAATTTCAAGTCATTTACCATTCCATTTGTCATTTACATATCATTTAATTTCTTTATGTTTATGTCATTTTCACTTTGCTCATTTGAGACATATATTGTGATTGTATATATTTGTTTGCATACTTTGTTTGTGTTTGTGGTCTTAGGACCTTAAAATACGTAATAAACAACAAAAATCCTAAAAAATGTTTGTGTGGACTGTTGGGTTTGATATGAGCTTTTGGACTTAGAATTAGGCAACATTCCATATGCAAAAGGACTTGGCCAATGCCAACATTTCTGAGATCAAGTTAATGAGATCCGAGCTTTCATCTGATGCAAGTCTTGGGATTCATTTGATTTCATCTTTTACATGGTCTTGATGCAACTGTTACTTTGAACATGTGTCTCATGTCTTATTCTGAGCAAAGTCAAGAAGAGGTCATCTTACACATGAGGAAGCAAAAGAAGACAATTAGTTGTGCAAATTCCTACTTCGATGTGGCCATCTTTATTTGATGCCTTGCTCTTGATATTGATAATTGCTTGTTGATTATTGCTTGATTCAAAGTCCAAAGGGAAAGTGGGTTTTCTATATGACATTCTTGTTTGTTGGATTGCATCCCACTGATCAGATATTTTCAACTCTTAACTTTTAATTTTATGTTTAGGATTAGTCTCTTCATCTCCTCCCACTTCTTAAATATCAAATCTCTCCCCGCTTTTCAAAACCTTCTTTGCTTGTTATTTCAAACTTAGACATGTTTTAAATTAGAAACTTTGTCCTTATGCCATTGCATTTTTAAACTCTTTTCTTGAATCAAACTTGTAAATAAATCTAATCATATTGACTTAAAATTTCAAAAGACAAAAAGAACTAACAATCATTCAAACTCTTTTAGGCTCCTTTATGCCTCTTTTGAACTTAACTTTTGATTAAAAATAATCCACTTATTTTGAAATTGTTACCACGAACTACCAGGTTTTGATCCCTCATTTTTTATGTTGGTACGTAGGCACAAGTCCGAAGGTCTTGTCAAACACAAAAATATAATCAATGACTTCTTTCCTCATCCCCACACTCTATTTATTGAAAACATCATTTATACCAAAAACACATACACACATAAAAAGGGCTCCCGAGGAGTACATAAAACACTTTAGGGGCTAACACATTCCCTTTGTGTAACCAACCCCCTTACCTGTAATCTCTGGCATTTTATTAGTTTTGATTTTAAAACTTCTTACCTTTGGGTTTTATTTGTACTTTTCCCTTTTCCTTTAGTAACAATAAAAGCGTGGTGGCGACTCTGGTTTTATTGACATTAATATTATCCAGAGCTTAATGGTCATAAATTTACCGCTACAATATGATTGCTAAGTCATGGACTGAAGAAGAGCATGTTGAGCATTTATTAAAGCTATTCTAGCATTTGAGGAAATATAAACTCCGCTTGAATCCTAATAAGTGTACATTTGGTGTTCGCTCTGGTAAGTTCTTAGGATTTATTATCAGCGAGAGGGGTATTGAAGTTGATCCTGCCAAGGTCAAACCAATAAAAGAGATGTTTGCGCCCAAAACTGAGAAGCAAGTCAGAGGTTTTCTCGGCCGCTTGAACTCTATCTCAATATTTGTATCGCAAATGACTGCCACATGTGCGCCTATATTCAAGCTCCTTCGGAAAGATCAGTCGTGTGATTGGACCAAGGATTGCCAGAAATCTTTTGACAATAACAAAGAGTATCTGCTTGAGCCTTCGATTCAGTCTCTGCCTGTTGAAGGAAGACATTTGATCATGTATTTGACTATGCTTGAAGAGAGTATGGGTTGTGTTCTTGGTCAACAAGATGAATCAGGTAAGAAAGAATATGTTATTTACTATCTCAGTAAGAAGTTAACTGATTGTGAGTCTCGATATTCTATGCTTGAGAAGACATGTTATGCTTTGGCTTGGGCTGCTAAGCGTTTGCGGCAGTATATGTTGAATCATACTACTTAGTTGATATCCAAGATGGATCCAATCAAGTACATATTTGAGAAGCCTGCTTTAACTTGATATGATATTGAATATCAATCCCATAAAGTGATTAAAGGTAGTGTCTTGGCTCACCAACCTATTGAGGATTATCAGCCAGTGCAATATGATGTCCCTGATGAAGAGATTTTGTATTTGAAGAGGAAAGATTGTGATGAGGCATTGCTTGAAGAAGGGCCAAAGCCTGGTTCCCGTTGGGGCATGGTATTTATTGGAGTTGTTAATTCATATCGTAATGGCATTGGGGAAGTGATTATTACTCCTCAAGGCATTCATTTTCCATTTACAGCTAGATTGACCTTCAAATGTACAAATAATATGGTTGAGTATGAAGCTTGCATTATGAGGCTTAAAGAAGCCATTGACCTCAGAATTAAATATCTCGACGTCTATGGAAATTCAACTTTATTGTTAATCATATCAAAGGTGAATGGGAGATGAATCAACCCGGTTTGATTCCATATATAGATTATGCGAGGAGGATATCAACTTTCTTTAAAAAGGTTTAGTTTCATCATATCCCTCAAGATGGAATCGGATGGAAGATGATTTTACGACACTGGCTTCCATGATTGTGGTGAAGTTTTGGAATAAAGTTCCCAATCTGACGTGATGTGTCTTTATAGGCCAACTCATGTATTTGTGGTTGAAGAAATCAAGGATGATAAGCCATGGTATTATGATATCAAATGTTTCCTCGAAAGTCAGGTTTACCCGTCTAGGGCATCTTTGAAAGATGAGAAGACTTTGAGAAGATTAGCTGGCAACTTATACCTGAATTGTGATGTGCCTTACAAGATAAACTTCGATATGGTTTTGCTCATATGCGTGGATGGACACGAAGCAGACTTATTGATGATAGAAGTCCATGAAGGTTCCTTTCGTACTCATGGCTAAGAAAATGTTGAAAGCAATTTACTATTGGCTGACAATGGAATCTTATTGTTGCAAGTTTATGAAGAAATGCCACAAGTGTCAAATTTATGCTGGATAAGATTCACGTGCCTCTGACACTGTTGAATGCCATTTCCTCTCCATGGGCCTTCTCCATGTGGGGAATTGATATGATTGGCATGATTGAGCCTAAAGCTTTGAACGTACATCGTTTCATTTTGGTGGCTATTGATTACTTCACGAAATGGGTTGAAGTGGCATCATATGAAAATGTGACCAAGAAAGTTGTTGTAAAGTTTATCAAGAATCAGATCAATTTCCGATATGGTGTGCCGAGTAAGATCATTACTGGTAATTGATCGAACTTGAGTAACAATATGGTGGAAGCTCATTGCAAATACTTCAAGATTGCACATCATAATTCTTCTCCCTACAAACCCAGGATGAATGGAGTTGTTGAAGCTACGAATAAGAATATCAAGAAGATTATCCAGAAGATGGTTGTGACGTATAAAGATTGGCATGGGATGCTCTCATTTGCTTTCCATGGTTACCGTACATCCGTCCTCACTTCAATAGGGGTAAACCCTTTTTCTATTGTCTATGGCATGGAAGTTATGCTCCCCGTAGAGGTTGAGATCCCATCATTACGTGTATTCATGGGAGCCAATTTGTCTGAAGCTGAATGGTGTCAGACCAGGTTTGATCAGCTCAATTTGATTGAAGAGAAAAGATTAACTGCCATGTGTCATGGTCAGTTATATCAGCAGAGAAAGAAGAAATCTTTTAAGCAGAAGGTCAAGCCTCGTTTGTTTCGAGAAGGTGACCTCGTGCTCAAGAAGATCTTATCTTTCAAACCTGACTCTAGGGGCAAGTGGGCTCCTAATTATGAAGGCCTATGTGTTGTTAAGAAAGCCTTCTCAGGTGGTGCATTGATTCTTGTAACTATGGATGGTGAAGAGTTCACTCGTCCTGTGAATCCCGACGTAGTCAAGAAATACTTCTCCTAAAAGGAAAAGAATAATTCTCTTAGTTGAAAACCCGAAAATGTGGCTTAGGCAAAAATGAGCGTCTCAGTGGATTGAAAAACCGAAAGGGCGATCCAGCCAAAAGTTAGAGACATAAAACAAAAAAAATTATCTTGGTAGATTGAGTACCCCACCTTGGGGAAATCTAGGAAAAATTAGGGATTATGGAAAGTAACTGCATCCAGTTAGATCTGATCGTTTGAAGCAGCATGATCAAACAGTTTGGTTCTGATTCATCATTCTCAACCAAAGACAAGGATAATGGATTTCAAAGTTGGTAGGGAGAGTAGTGGACATTGTATTCAATGTATCCCTTTTCCATATAAATTACCAATTTCAAACTTTGTAAAGATCCATGGAGTCCCGCTATTTGCGGACTACCACTCTATTAAATAAAGTTGAGCCTTTATCCAATTATTTGCATTTCTTATTTGTTTCAGTTTAATAAAATTTTATTTTTATGATGATAATTTTGAAATAAGTAAATGAATAAATTTTTTTCTGAAATAATAAGACATTTACTTTAAGAAACTTTGAATTCAAAAGAATGTCAACAACAATCTAAAGAACGGTAAGTCTTGACGTGTGAAGCTTTATCTTCCCCAAGCAGCTATCATTCATCCATGGCAGTTGTATATCCCCAGCGGAGTTCCATCTTCTGATGAAATATCTCATCATTGGAGCAGTTGTTTGATTTTGAGCAGTACTGTTGTAGCCGTCATCTGAAAGATTGTCTCTCATTTGATATGGCATTGACCTAAAATTCCGCACAATGTTGACTTATGGCTTTGAAGTATATATATATATATATATATATATATATATATATATATATATATGTATGTATATCCCTCAGCCTGATGGTGGGGATCTTCAGCAGATCTCTGTTATCCTTAGCATGTTGGTTGATGGCCTCAATAGTGCTTTCGTCTCGCACGAAGTTTCCAAGCTGTATTTTCTCCTCTTCCAGAGAGTTTGAGCTTTAAGCAAGAACTGTGTCGATCTTTGCTTATCCCCTGACATATATTTCCCACTCTTTTGGGAGTCGAGTTTTGAAGTTGGATCTGTTTTGATCCCCACGATTGCTATTGAAGTTATATATATATATATATATATATATATATATATGTATGTATGTATATATATATATATATATATATATATATACATACATATATATATATATATATATATATATATATATATATATATATATATATATATATATATATATATTCTTCATTTCCTCTGAGCGATGAGTCTTTAGCAGTTTTTGGTCGGGTGCATGTTCTCCATGCTCTCCCCAACCAGAGTTGAGCATTTAGGTTGGATTGTTATAACCTCAGTCTTCCTTGAGTACATGGTTGTGTGTTATTCCAAGAGAACTGAATATATTTGAAGTTAGGATTTATATCCTCGATGATTTATTTTCATCCCTAGCAGGTTCTCCTGTTGGTGTTCCCATCTTGTTGAGATTAGCCAAGTATCTAGTTGTGATGATTGGATCTTCATTGTTTGTATCCTTTATGCTTATTCGTCATCATAATCATATACATATTCATGCATAAACGTAGCATCAGATATTTCATTGTGCATTTTACATATTGACCTATTTTTCTGATCCCCTGCTTTGGTGATATCATTTCCCCATGCAGATTTGATGTGTCTGTCCTTCTTCAATGTAGAGTGTCATCCCCTTACACAAAAATAGTTTATCCTTTCTTCTTCCCCACTGAGTTATTTCCTCGTGGATGATTATTATTTTTGTTTCATCCCTAGTTCATTATCTAGATGGAGCCACTCCCCTTGAGTTATATCCTCATTGGGCTGAGTCTTGTTTGAGCGTTTCTTTATAGTTCTTACCTAGATAGATATTTTGGTCCCTAAAAGTTTATTAGCTAGTAAATGGTAATATCCTTCTTGATGTTGTGTACTTTACCTATGTTAATTTACCCGGTACCGATAAAAGGTACTTTACTTCTTTGATTTCTCTAGTGGATTCTTTTACGTTTCCCTAGGAAGTTTGCCCTTGATATGTTTACCCTAACCGGTAACAAATATTCTTTGAGGTGAGTTTATCCTTGATATGTTCATCTTAACCGATGATTGCTATTCTCTTCTGTGGTCTTCTACCCCAGAACCGGTAGTTGTAAATCCTATCCTTTCCTAGCAAGTCCATCCTTGATATATTTACCTTAACCGATAAAGGATATTCTTCTTCTAGAAGTTGGTGGTTTTTCCTCCTTTTTGGTAGTCTATCCTTCATATGTTCATCTAAGCCGGTGACAAGTATTCTTCCTTCCGAGTTTATCCTTGATATTTTCACCTTAACTGGTGACTGATACTCTCTTTTTGGTCTTCTACCCAGTAACCGATATTTGTAAATCCTATCCTTTCCCAGCAAGTCTATCCTTGATATGTTTACCTTAACTGGTAACGAATATTCTTCTTCTGGAAGTTGGTGGTTTTTCCTCCTTTTTGGTAGTCTATCCTTGATATGCTCCTCCTAACTGGTGACGAATATTCTTCCTTCCGAGTTTATCCTTGATATGTTCACCTTAACAGGTGATGGATACTCTCTTTTGGTCTTCTACCCAGTAACCGATAGTTGTCAATTCCATTTCCTCTGCTGATTCAATCCTTGATATATTTACCCTAACCGCTAACAGATATTCTCACCAGCAATCATCCTTGATATGTTTACCTTAACCGATAACGGATGTCCGTCAGCCTGAGTGTATTATCTTTCTTCTCAGTAACAGGTGGTAGATAATATATCTCTTTTCACTCTTGTGTTGAATTTTTTCTTCCCCAGTTGAGTCTGGATTCGTATTTCTTTGTGAAATTGAATTCTCTTTTGTGTTTGGGCATTTCAGCTTCATTCTGATTCACACCTTTCCCCAATATAAATTTCTTACTGTGTTGGTTTTATTCCAATACATGCATAATCTTTTCCCCAAGTTTGAGTCTTTCCATTGATTTATTTTCATGGAAATCCCCTCGTGTCTCAAGTAGTTTTTAAGTCATAGTCTGGCCTGAGCATAACTTTTGTCCCCCAGAGTCTCTGTCTCCTTAGCTAGTTTTCCTTATGGAACACATAGTGCTCCTGTTGGATTTTTCAGTCTCTCCAGATTCTTTTCCTTTGTAGCATATATCTCTCACAAATATTATTTTGCATTCATATCATATGCATCATGAGGTCTCTTAGGGACCAAAATTTGTTTCTTCATGTGTTTATTTAAGTCCATTCTACCGAGTTGATACAAACATTTTAATCTTCACATCCTCAGATAGAATGTCCTTAAATAGGGGTAGCTGTAAGACCCTAATTTTGACCCTAAGACCCCTCATGCCATCTCATTAGAATTAGGATCACATCTTGGTATCCTCCCCACCCCGCATTCATTGGGTTTGCATTGGTAGAGATTACCAAGCACATTTGATTGTATCATACTTTATTTTTCTTTGTTTACTAACTAAAATACCTAAAAATGTGTCTGGTGTAGCTTTGTCTCCTTTGTAGGTAGTGTTTATGTCCACCCGTGCCTCATTAAGCTCACAACTAGGGTTTGAGACCCTCTGTGCAAGGTATCAAGTAAGAAAATGTACAATTGATTTATTAGCATCATATATGGATCCCTCTGTTCTTTACTTGCCATTTTGATCAAGAATTCATCAAGAGTTTGAAGCTTGTTTGTCAAGGAAGCCCTAATTCATCTAGGTATCTTGTGTGACTTCCTCAACAAGTTTCTTTAACAATTGGTCAAAAATGTTATGTGATACTTCATTGAACATCATCTTAAGCATATATGATCCTCCATGAGCCCCAAAGAGAAAAATAACTTCAAGTTTGCAAGTTGGTTCAAGGAGGTTGACCAGAAAAGACAACTGGTCAAATCTAGGGTTCCCTAGACCCTATCTACTACAATTTTTGTCATATGAAAATGATTATAAGAGAAAAGTTACTCTTTATAATACTCCAAACAACATTCATGTTGGCATCTAGAGCTAATTTTTCTTGGAAAGTCATTTTTATGGTGAACGATTATAGGTCATTTTGTATGTGCCCCAGATGGAAGGTCAACTTCCAAGAACCATAACTTGCTCAATTTTCATGATATGTACATGGTACAAGTTTCATGATCAATTTAAAGATGTATTATCAAACTTTTATTCTTTGATAAAGGTCAAATTCCACTTGCAAGGGCATGTGCCAGAAAGAAACATTATATGTCATTTTGGGCCATCATCATTGGACAAGCATTTTCCTCAACTTATAAAATCCATAACTCCATCATGAAAGATCAAAATAGTGTCAAATTTGTGAATAAAGTTAAGATAATTTAAAGGTCTACAACTTTTAAGAAGGAACCAAAGTCATTTGAAGCTCATAGCAAAAGTTATTCAAGGTAGAAAAATGGGTCATTTGACTTTTAACTTAGAAACTTTTCAAGTATGTTTGATTCTTCCAAATTCAACAAAAAAATTCCTTATGACCCAAGCTTCAAATGGAAAAAGTTACAACATCAAATTAGTTCCCCTTCATGCCAGCTTTCCAAATAGTCTAAGATCATTGTATGTGGATCAAAATTGAGGGACTTGTGCATGGTTCCTTTGTTTGGTTTGTTTTGGCATTTTTTGTACTCAAATGATAATTCCTATTTCATGTTTCTATGTTATGGTTTCAACATCAATTGCACACGAATTGGAAGTGGATTGCATCATTGTTTGAGCCTAACTCCATTCCCATGCACCCATGCACAACATTGCTATTTTTGGCGAAATTTTGAATTAGTGTGGAAATGAATTCAAGAGCCGATATATACATGACCATTTCCTCAACATTAGAGGACCCTTGCCCAAGCTCTGCCCTACCATCTCCCTAACCTCCATTGAAAGAATAACCTTGAAGATTTCTTTGAAATCGAGTTTTAGCCAACTTTCTATTTTTGAGCTAGAACTCCAAGGGTTCACATCCATTCTTGTTCTAATCATCTCTTGAAAGCAAGAGAAAGAAAAGCCAATAATAATTGCCTCGAGATCAAACCAAATCACTGCAACCTGAAGGAGGATTTTCAAAAACTTTCCTTCTTCGATTCTCTCTTATTTCTTCATAATTTTGCTTGAATTATGGTTGGCTGAAGTTCTACTAATGTAGGCAACAAGATTGAGTTACTTTGAGGTTGAATCGAAGCAACTCAGTTTGCATACCTCATTTTTCAATTCCACATATCTTTCTATATAGTGAGAATTCTGGGAAACAGAGGTCAGATTCGAGATCCTGGCATTTTTCTCTTAAAAATAGTGTATGGTTCTTTCATTTTCATGAACATTTTGGTTGGACCAGTCCGTTGAGGGTTACCAGAGAAGATGACCAGAGCTAGGGCTCCAGTGGTGCGTTGGCAACGTCCAGGCCATCTGATCATTGGTCCATGTTCTAATCCTGTCCCCCCCATTCTGATTACCGGTTGTGTATGTGCACTGACTTTGGAACATGGTGGATAGCGTGTGTTGGCCATCAGATCAGCCACCTCAATTAATGAGGGAGATCTGATGGCCCTTATTTTTTTGTTTTATCTGATTTTCTGAATTTATATTTTAAATGCCATTTTCTTATTAAATTCATTATAAATCCAATTTTAATCCAGAAAAAATGGGACTTTCACCAAATTTTTCAAGTAATTTCCTTTTCCATCTTTTTAATTAAAATTATTTTTTGGATTGGATTTGATATTTTTAGTGAATTTAATGATTTTTGAATTATTTTTAATTGATTTTAAATACTTCTGACATTTCAAAAGTGCCAAAAAAATTAGTCTAAGGTCCTTTGACCTTGTTTGTCCTATGATAAATCCCTTGATCATTTATTTGGTGATTTGAAGGGATTTGAGGTTTTTCATCTTTTAAAATGCATTTTTATTCATTTAAAAATTAAAATTAAATTGTTTAATTGCATAAAATTATGTTGAGCTATTTGATTGAATTTGTGTTGACTCATCTTCTGTTTGGCCTTGATCTTAATTGAATGAGACTTCAATTTGATCAATACTATTGGATTTAGGGGGTTGATGAAGTATGAATTTCATCATTCAAGATGAATGGATAGTATTAATCAAGTGATGTTCATCCCTTGATCAATTTAGGATTCTTTTCACTGCATCTCTTCATCCTCATATCCTTCTTCCCCAATAACTCATTGACCAATGACTTCTAAAATATTCAAATGCTAGTTGATTCATCAATGACCTTATGTCATATGAATCAACATGAGCCTGATTGAGATCGGTCCATCCTATTTTATTTTTGTGTGCGGTATGCTTTAGGAGCTTGGTCGTTGTACCATGCCGCTAGCATGCATTAACACCAATATTATTATTGCCCGACCTCAGATATTTGTGACTTCTACATGAGTCCAATTACGATTGCTTAACATAGAGCTAAATTTGTCCCAAAGGCATAACATTTTTGTAAGTGAGATTGTAAGTCTCCTATTCCTTATGGTATTGTGTGAATATTTAACCTTTTTCCATTTATGAGAGCTAGTGGCATACTTGTTAATTTATCCAAGTCGGAGCCCTTCTCATGGATGATGTCTTGGTTCATATCTTCATGCTTGTGAGTGGACGGTTGAGTGTTCTCCAAAGAATGACTTAAATCAATTTTCTTCTTCCACTAACATTGACTAACATCTTTTGTATTGATTTTATTTTAATGCAATTTAAAATTATGCACTTTATCATTCATTGCCATTTACATTTCATGCAACTTGTTTATATTTTAATCATTTTCACTTTGCTCACTTGAGCCATATTTTATGCTTGTATTGTATTGTGTGTTTTTGATTTTGTTTTCTTTGTTGTCTTAGGACTTTAAAACACTTAATAATAACAAAAACCCTAAAAAAAATGTTGGTGGACTGTTGGACCTTTGTCTATGATTTGTTTTGATCTTTGGACTTAGAGTAGGTAACTTCCCTATGCTATGGAGACTTGGCCAATGTCTTTCATCTGATACAAGTCTTGAGAACTCCATTGGTTTATCAGTTACTTTGCCTCTATGCTCACGTTGTTATTTTGATCTTATTGTTTTTTTTAATGCTTGTCTTTGTGAGTATGTTTAAAAGGGATATTCATCTGATACACTTGAAGGATATTAAAAATTGATTTCTTTTGGAGTGCTTGCTTGGATGTTTGTCTATCTATATTTGATGCCATTAGTCTTCATATTAATTGCTTGGATGATTATGCTTGTTGCTTTCTTAAAAGTCCAATGGAAATGGGTTTCTATCTGACATTCTTGTATTGTGGATGCTTTCCATTGGTTAGATCTTTTCAAATATAAACTTTTAACTCTTGTTTAGGATAATCCCTTCATCTCCTCCCACTTATTTAATTTCAAAATCTCTCTCTCATTTCAAAAACTTCTTTACTTGTGTTTTCAACTTTGACTTGGTTTAATGAGTATAAACCTTGGCCTTATGCCATTGACTTTCAAAATATTTTCTTAATCAAACTTGTAAATAAATTTAATCATATTGACTTTAATTTCAAAAGACAAAAAGAACTAACAACCTCATCTAATCCTTTTGGGCACTTTGAGCCTTTTCTTTTAAACTTTTCAAAAGAGAGCATTTAGATTTGCGTTATCTTTGATTGAGATATAATTCTCCCATTCCATGATATTTTGATCATAAGCCTTTCCATTTATTAGGGGTTAGTGGCATACTTGTTGATTGAATCCAAGTTGGAGCCCTCCCTCTTAAATGTTGTAAAGCCTTCATTATCGATGGATATTTTCTTGAGTATTCTCTCTTTGACAACAAAAGATCTTTAAGCTTTTCTTAAAACTAATCCACCCAACTTTGAAATTTTTACCATGAACTACGAGGTTTTGATCCTCATTTTTATTTTGGTACGTGGGCATAAGACCGAAGGACTTGCCAAACAAAAATATGATTAATGAATTATTTTCTCATCCACTCATTGCCTTTTTTTAGCAAACATCTTTTTCAACTAAAATGCTTACACATAAAAAGGGATCCCTAGGAGTACCTAGGACACTTTGGATGCTAATACCTTCCCTCCGTGTAACCAACCCCCTTACCTATAATTTATGACATTTTATTACTTTTAATTTGAAAACTTATATTTGGGTTTTGTTCGTACTTTTCCCTTTTCCTTTGGAAAAAATAAAAGTGTGGTGGCGACTCTGGTTTTATTGACGTTGAGCTAACCAATAACTTAGTGGTCATGAATTTACTACTACAAACCCTAATTAAGTTTCTTCAATTTGGAGATATGAAGGTTGAAATCTTCGTCTCGACAAGATTGAAAATACTTAAATATTAAAGACTCAATTTTTGGCCCTAAGATACCGCAAGTTGCTTATGATATGATATGAATACAAACCAAGAACCCTGTGGGGAAAAATAGTTTCCGTTGGGAGACCTGGTTGGGGATAAACAAAGTTCCACAGGGGAAAATAAAAAAAAAAGACTCGAGAATAACCAATGCACAGTTCGAAAACAAACGAAACTAAAGATCCAACAGGGAAGACTTATCATAGCAAGACCCCCGTCGGGGAAAAGAAATCATCAAAAAGGGAAAACCCCAACTCCAATAGGAGAGGAATATTACCTAACTATCAACCAAGTGATAGCTTAACAAAGGTAATAAGCCCAAAAAGAATGATTACCAACAACCAGCCAAGTGAAAGCTTAACAAAGGCAACCAATCAGAGGTAAGAGAAATATTACCAACTATCAGTGAAGCGATAGCTTAACAAAGGTAATAAGCTAAAACAGAATGATTACCAACTACCAGTCAAGTGGTAACTTAACAAAGGTAACCACCCAAAGGTAAGCAAAATATTACCTACTATCATCCAGTGATAACTTAACAATTGTAATAAGATCAAACTGAATGATTACAAACTACCAGCCAAGTGGTAACTTAACAAAGGTAACCAACTAAAGGTAAGCGAAATATTACCTACTATCAGCCAAATGATAGATTAACAAATGTAATAAGCTCAAACAGAATGATTACCAACTACCATCCTAGTGGTAACTTAACAATAGTAACCAACCAAAGGTAAGTGAAATATTACCTACTATCAGCCAAGTAATAGCTTAACAAAGGTAATAAGCTAAAACAAAATGATTGCCAACTACCAGCCAAGTGGTAACTTAACAAAGGTAACCGACCAAGGGTAAGTGAAATATTACCTACTATCATCCAAGTGATAGCTTAACAAAGGTAATAAAATCAAACAAGACCAAAGTTCAACCCAGGAATGAGCTGGAGAAAAACGGCCAAAGAAGGATTAATCCGATGAGGGCATGAACTCAATTAGAGGTTGATTCCATCCAGATAATGAACTGGCAGGGAGAATTGAAACAAAATCTTCCATGAGGATCAAACTCAGTGGGGAATTAGAAAGGATAAACTCTTTCTGCCTAAAGGTTGCCACTCTATTGGAGAGAAGACACATACAAAACAAGCACAAAGTGTGTGAGATTTATAACACAATACACTACGCCAAAAATGACTTTTAACAGCGCATCTTAGACAGCGCTTTTAAAAGAAAGCGCTGTCTAAGGTTAAAATTAAAAACAAACACGGAAAATGTTCCAAGAAAATAATAAAAGCGCTGTCTAATGGGGGGTCTTAGACAGCGCTTTCTAAAAGCGCTGTCTAAGGCCCCCCCTTAGACAGCGCTTTTAGAAAGCGCTTATAAATATAGACTTTAGACAGCGCTTTTGGTAAAGCGCTGTCTAAAGTCTTTAAATTAAAAAAAAAATTAAAACCAAAAGCGCTGTCTAAGGGGGGGTTTAGAAAGCGCTTTTGGAAAGCGCTGTCTTAGGCATACCTTAGAAAGCGCTTTTGGTAAAGCGCTGTCTAAGGTCTTATTAAAATAAAATTTCAGACCACAAAAGCGCTTTCGTTCTCTGTTCTTTTGTTTTCCCTCTTCTTCACTCACCTCAAAAACTTACGCCATTTCCACAAAAGCGCTTTTGTTTTCCTTCTTCTCAACTCACACAATAACCCTACCTTCTCACTCTCGGCGGCCGTGCTCACGTATTTCTCTCTGGAAACAAACCCTAAATAACTTTGGTACCGGCGGTGCTCACGTATTTCTTCTCACTATACCGGCAGCGAAACAAACCCTTCCTTCTCACTGTACCGGCGGTGCTCACGTACTTCTCACCATAACCACACCTTGGTAAGTCTCTTTCTCAAACCCTAAATAACTTTGGTACCACATGCATGTTGAAGTAGAGGTAATGACTACATTGTATTCATTCTTGCATATGTGAATGTTTATGGTTTGTGAGTGATATTTGATTTTATATAATGTGTTATAGATGAACATTATGTGTGAAAACTCTTGCCCCATTTTATATTTTTCTGTATTTTTCTGTATCACCAATGTTGGTTCTGTTGAAAACTCAGTCATATTTTTCTGTATCACCAATGTTGGTTCTGTATTATGTGTGAAAACTCAGTTATATAAAATGACCCAAATTTTGAGATTTTGAAGTTTATTCTGTTGCCTTAGGGTTGAATGTTGGTTTTGAAGTTGAATCAGTTAGTGTTTAGGGAATTAAAGTGTTAGTTTGAAATGTTAGTTAAGTTAGTAAGTTAGTGAAAAGTAGTTAGTTGGTTATTGATAATATGATTGTTAGTTGAGTTGATTCGATAGTTAGCTATGAAACTGTTAATTATGTGTCAGAGACTGTTAGAGATTAATTAGAACAGTTTTGTTAGTAGGACTGTTATGAAATTTGAAATGTGATTCAGTTAGTTATTTAGGAAAGTTGGTTAGTCATGTTTGAATTGGCAAATAAAGTTAGTAAGTTAGTTAATATTGAATGGACAAGGTTTATTAGTGTATTTTGAAATCAGTTATTGAAATGCTAATAGGAGTTAAAGTAGTAGTTAGTGTATCAATTTACTAACTCATGCTAGTCTGAAAAGAACAAGCTACAAATAAGAAACGATCATAATGAGGGAATTTGGATCAATTCATCCGTACGCATTGCTAAGAAACAAGTGATTAATATTCCAACAAAGAAAAGAAAGAGATGTTAGTGACTTAGGTAAATTATCCATGGTTTCTTTATTTTTTTTTTCATTTGTTTTGATTATAAGTTATATGTGATAATGCATGATTTCATTATATTTTTGTATTCAATTGCTTTGATTATAAGTTATATCTGATAATGCATGATTTCTTTATTTTTTTGTTTTCAATTGTTTTGATTATAAGTTATATTTGATATTTGATGGTTTCCTTGGTTTATTACAGGTTAGACATGGCTGATGACCAACATGAGGAAGTTAGTAAAGTATCCGCGGAAGAAGAAATTCAAAGAGGCATCACAGTAATGCGAAGGGTGGTCCAAGGAAGATCTCGAGGCATCATACTAGATGTCTCTTGGAACAACCAGGGACAACTTATAGAACCTAATGGGCATACCTTAACTAGTTTCATCGGTGCACTAGTAAGGAATGAAATTCCCATTACATGTGATGATTGGAGAAATAAAGAGTTGAAAGAGTCCAAAGAAAAAATTTGGAGTGAGATAAAGGTACAATCATTTGGCCCTTAATTATACGGTATCAATTATGTTTTTTCAATTACCGATACTAACTATCAATCTGTATGTTTTTCTTAGCGATGTTTTAACATCGAAGAAGAAAGAAAAGGGTTTTGTATGAAATTGGCCGGAAAGCTTCTTAGAGGGTTTCGGACATTTTTATCATCCAAGTTCCTTAAGGATGCGGATGGTAATTTTGTGGATGCGGAGCTTCCTAGAAAATATGAAAGTTTGATATCGGCTGAAGAATGGGAAGCTTTCAAATCCAAAAGACAAGACCCGACTTTTCAAAGAATAAGTGCTACAAATCGGGAAAGAGCATCAAGTCCCGCATATCCGTACCGAAAAGGACGTGTCGGATATGGACGCTTAGAACAATCCATGGTAAGTATTTATAAATTGCGAAAACAAATTTGTTCATCATATATTAGTTTTATCTGATCAAATTGTATGACTTAATGTGTAGCTGCAGAAGGAGGAAAGTTCAGAAACATCTCTTCCTGCACATGTTTTGTGGAAGGAAGCCCGTGTGGGCAAATCTGGAGTTCCTCAAGAAGAAGTTTTAAACGTATACCAGAAATGTGTAAGTATAACATTTTTTCATTAATTGAATAACATTTTTATACACAAATATTTGACAAGTATACGGTATTCATCTGATTTTTCAGGAGGAGCTATCTCAGTCTCTATCTCCCGATGATACTAAGAGCATACTTAGTCGGGCATTAGATGTCCCTGAGTATTCTGGTCGGGTGAGGGGTAAGGGATTTGGAGTCACTCCGACCTCCCTCAGTGTTAAAAAGGAAAGGCTCCTAGTAATCGGGAGCTTCATGCAAGATTGGAAGCCATGCAAGCTGAGCTTGATGCATTGAGGAGAGAAAGAGAGGCTAGCGCCTCAACGGTATACAGAGATGCTTCGGACAAAAACAGTATCAACTGTACCTTTCAGCCGAACATTCCAGAGGTAATTACATATAATTGTCTTAAATTGAACTATTTGCTTAAATTATGTATTTGACATATATACACATTAACGATTTCTTGTTATTATTGGTTTTAGGGCATTTCCCATTGTCAGCTGTATTTGTCGTCACCATACTATCGGATGGTTGGCAAGGGAAAAGTGCATAATGTTAGCGGAGTATTACTCCACACTAGAGAGCTCCCTGCTGGATGTTTGAAGGTATCAGTTGATATTGCAGTTGAGCCGAATGCAGCATTACCATATCCTAGCGATGATTCGGATGCAACAACGGTGCACGAAGCAGTAGGTTCGTTTGTTGCATGGCCGACAAACCTCATATGCGTAGGATATGAGGTATGCTTAAAACTTATGTTAACTTTAATGTGTATATTCAAAGTTTAAAATTTATGCTTAAAATTTTACTTACATATTTTCCTTGATTATGTTAAATAGACTCCCACAAAATCCAAATCAAGAAAAGAGGTAATATACAATTATATGACATATATTCATGGAAGTTGTTACATTCTTAATTTGATCTAACTATTTATATGACATGTAGGTTCAAGAAAATGAGGTTAGCAATGCCTCCGCACAACAAAAAAAGGAGGTTAGGAACGCCTCCGCACGGGTAAAAAGTTCTGGTGCTAAGAAGACCGTAGCTAGGAAAAAACCTACCACCAAGTATAGGTCGTGCCTCAGGACATTTCTAGAGATGACCGATATACCGACCGGAGGTGTTCGGACTGTACATATGGAGGAAGGGATTTTCGGCTTTGCTCACGACCAAATGATTGGTAATGAAGACTTCATGCAAGTTTTTAATCATGAAGAAATCGGCGTCACCGTTGTCAATACATATATTAGGTAAATCCGGTCTACTTTGTTTTATTAATTAAACAACTTATGTTAATGATGTTTACTTTATGTTAATCCGGTTTACTTTATGTTTCAAAAGAGGTGTTAATGATGTTTTTATATTAGGTTTTTGTATGACAAAATGATGCGCCCCAATGATTTGGACGAGTCATTCGGATTCTTAGCACCCGCGACCGTTAACTTAGGTTTAATCTTAAGTAGACCGGATACCATGACGGAGTACGTTCTTCGGATCCTCAATGACAATAAAGATGCGGAGAAGTTGTTTTTTATACCGTTTAATACCGGGTTAGCATTTCATTCTAAATTCATCTATTATAATTATTTTCCAAGTTACCATCTAACATTTGCCTAATCATTACAGTGGACATTGGTTGTTGCTCGCAATCAATCCTATCCGAGAAATTGTGTATTATCTTGACTCGTTAGGAAATGATTGGACAACATACCCGGATATGAAGGACCTAATTGACACGTAAGTGAGAATGTTCAAAATTTTTCTTAGTTTATGTGAATTGTTCTAATTGCTTCATTTTTATTTTATTAGCGTCCTACAAGCTTTTCGGGCCCAACGAGATAGCCAAACCTCAATGAGGAGCGCCAACCGCATTACATGGATTAAAGTGGCGGTATATTTTTAATTACCACATTTTTTTATTATATTAGTGATGACACTTGATAAAACTTAGGATTTATAATCCATATTTTTTTTTCATGTAGTGTCCTCAACGACGTAATCAAATAGATTGCGGGTATTTCGTGTTGAGGTTTATGCGAGATACTCTTGCTTTGGGCCGATTAGTGATTCCCACCGATGTATGTATTTCTAACTTATGAGTTATTTTTATATTTACACATATCTCATATAATTAAATAGTTGGAATTAATTCAAAATATGTTATATTATTATGTAGTACTTTGAGGAATTCAAGTGTGCATTTTATACAAAGGATCAAGTGGACGAAATCAAAGAGGAGTGGTGTCAATTCATGATAGAGCTCAAAGTTTTTTCATAAATTTGTGTAATTAATGTGTACATTTGTAGTATATGTAATGACTTGTAAATGTGTACATAAATTTGTATATATTTTGATACATTTAAGGCAAAATTGGTTTGAATTGGTATATATATATATATTTGTTAGCCAAAAATTGTTAGAAAAAAGGCCAAAATGGCATGTATAAAATGTGATAACTGTCTGTCAAAATCTGGTTGAAAACAGGTAGAAATTCTGGTTTATAAACCTGGAAAAAATGTGGTTTAAAACAAAAGCTTCAAAAATTTTCGTATACATTAGACAGCGCTTTTGTAAAAAGCGCTGTCTAAAGGGGGATTAGAAAGCGCTTAAGGCAAAAGCGCTGTCTAAGGGGGGGGGCTTAGACAGCGCTTTTTGAAAAGCGCTGTCTAAGCCCCCCCCCCCCCCCCCTTAGACAGCGCTTTTGCCTTAAGCGCTGTCTAAGGTATACCTAAAAAAATTAAAATAGGGGGGCTTAGACAGCGCTTTTTGAAAAGCGCTGTCTAAGCCCCCCCCCCCCCCTTAGACAGCGCTTTGGCCAAAAGCGCTGTCTAAGGTATACCTAAAAAAATTAAAATAGGAGGGTCTTAGAAAGCGCTTTTGGCCAAAGCGCTGTCTAAGGGGGGGGGGGGGGCTTAGACAGCGCTTTTAAGATTTAAAAAAGCGCTGTCTAAACCTTTAGCAGCGGAGGTTTAGACAGCGCTTTAAAGCGCTGTCTAAGGCCAAAAAAAGCGTTGTCTAAGGTCTTGTTTGGCGTAGTGATACAACAAGATACTCGACTAACCTCAACAAGATGTTGTTGTTTGCAGAGATTTGTAAGACCCAAATTTTCACCCTAAGATCCCTCATGCTATCTCATCATATGCATTGGCTTTGGGATCACACATTGGCATCCTCCTTACCTCTCATTAATTGGTTTTGCATTGAGAGAGATCACCAAGCATATTTGATTGTATCATACTTTGTTTTTATTTATTTACTAGCCAAAATACCAAAAATATGTCCATGTATAGCTTTGTTTCTTTTGTAGGTAGTGTGTGCATCCACCAATACCTCATCAAGCTCACAACTCGGTTTTGAGGCCCTCGGTGCAAGGATATCAATCAAGAGATAGGTCACATTGGCTATAGACATCATTTATAGATCCCCATGTTCTTAATTTATCATTTGGATCAAGAAATCATCAAGAGTTTGAAGCTTGTTTTGCCTTGGAAACCCTAATTCATCTGGGTATCTTGTGTGACTTCCTCAGCCAGTTTCTTCAATAATTGGTCCAATATAGAAAGGGATACTTCATTATATATCATATTATGCATATATGATCCTCCATGAGCCCAAAATATCAAGAGAACTTCAATTTTTCAAGTAGGTTCAAGGTGGTTGACCAGAGAAAGTCAACTGCTCAAAACTAGGGTTCCCTAGACCCTATCTCCTACAATTTATGTCATATTAAAATTATTCCAAGATTAAAGTAACTCCTTATGACATTCCAAACAGGTTTCATGTTGAGTTTAAGATCTAGGTTTGTTTGGAAAGTCATTTTTTATGCTGAAAGATTATAGCTTATTTTGTCCGTGCCCTAGTTAGGAGGTCAACTTCCAAGAACCATAACTTGCTCAATTTTTATGAGAGAAAGGCCATCCAAGTTTCATTATCAATTTAAATATGTCATATCCAAGTTTTATTCTTTGATAAACTTCAAATTCAACATGAAAAGGCATGTGCCAAGAGAAAACATTATAGGTCATTTTGGGCCATTACCATTGAGGAAGCAATTTTCCTCAACTTATAAAATGCATAACTCCTTCATGCCAAATCCAAATAAGGTCAAATTTTTGACCAAATTGAAGACGATTGAAATGGTTACAACTTTGATGAAGTAATTTTTTCCATTTGAAGCTCATAGCAAAGGTTATTCAAGGTGGAGGAAGTGGATATTTGACTTGGTACTTAGAAAATTTTCAATTATGTTTGATTTCTAAAACTTCCATCTAAAAATTAATCATGATCCAAGCTTCAAATGGAACCGTCTTCAACATGAAAGTTGTTCCCCTTGATGTCACCTTTATAAAAAAGTCTAATATCACCCCATTTGGACCAAGATTGAAGGACTTGCGCATGGGTGTAATGCATGGCCCCACTTGGAAAGATTTGTAACCAATTTTAATTTCAACATTGCATGGTCCCTTGGTTTTGTTTCAGCGTCATTTAGGTTTGGACCTTTTGACATCATTGATTGGGATTTATACACACCCATGCAAACATGCATGAGATCATTGCTATTTTTGGATTTTTGATGGAAGTGTTTGAAAAGCACTTGGTAGCCTATAAATACATGACCCCGGTGATCAGAAATGGGATCCTCTTGCCCTAGCTTCGACCCCCTTCTTCCTCAAACACCAATGAAAGGACAATCTTGAAGATTTATTGAGAAATCGAGTTTCAATTCTCATTCCATTTTAGAATTGAAACTCCAAGAGTCCAAACTTTTTAATCATCAATATCATCTCCTACAATCTTCTAGAGTTAAGCCAAGCCAAATTAGAAGCTAGATCAAGCTGATTTGAAGCTCCCCAAAGGTGAGATTTCAGAAACTTATCTTCTTCGATTCTCCCCCATTTCTCATCCATTTTGATTGATTGCTGGTTTGTTGAAGTCCTACCAATGTAGGCAACAAGATTGAATTGCTTTGAAGTCAAATCGAAGCAACTCAGTTCATGATCCTTAAAATTTAAATGCATGTATCTTTCAATATACTTGGAATTGGACAAAATTGAGGCCAAATTCGAGCTCCTGAGCATTTTTTCTTTAAAATCATGTCCTTGTTTTTCATTTTGGTGATGGTTGGTGGTCATCTAGTCCGGTGAGGTTCACCGGAGCCATAGCCTCGGTGGTGTGTTGGCATGTTCCCAACCCTTTGATTCATTCAAAACCTTTTAATCTCGTCCCTTGCTTTTGACTACCATGTATGTGGCGCATTTGACTGAGGTGTTTGTGGGACGTGCGCGCTTGGCCATAAGATCTGCCACCTTAATTAATGAGGGAGATCTGATGGCCCCTGATTTTTCATAATTTCTGATTTTCTTTTAATTACTCTTATTTCATTAAATTCATAATAAAACCATTTTTAATCCAAAAAATATTAGACTTTCACCACAAATCTTTAAATATTTTTCTCTTCCATATTCTGAATTAAAATTATTTTTTGTATTGGTTTTAGTATTTTACATGAATTAAATGTTTCGTGCATATTTTTAATTGTTTTAAAATAATTAGGACTTTCTAAAAATTGTGAAATTTTTTGTCAAAGGTCCTTTGACCTTGTTTGACATAGGATAAATCCCTTGGCCATTTATTTGGTGTTTGGAAGGGATTTGAGGTTTTGTCCAAATTAAAAATGCATTCAAAATCAATTTTAAATTGATTTTTTGGATTGATTATATGTTTGAAAATAACGTTGAGCCATTTTTATGGTCTTGTGATGTTTGACTTTCTGTTTGGGTCTTTGTCATGGTTGATTTGTCTTTTGTTGGATTGATTTAGGGGATTGATAATGTCCATTTCATCTCCCAAAATGAATGGATCGTTCTGATTTGATGAAATTCCTTTCATGATCAATTTGTGTTTTTATCTTTCCCTCCCTCTTCGTCTTCAATGACCTTGTGTTAGATGAATTAATAAAAGTATGACTAATATAGGTCCCTCCCATTTTCTTTTAGTGTGTGGTATGTTTTAGGAGTTTGGTTCTTTGTATTAACATGCATTAACACAAGGTCATTGAAGATGTCTTTTTTTTGGGCCTTTGTCATGGTTAATTTGACTTTTGTTGGATCAAAACCATTTGATTTAGGGGATTGATGAAATGTACATTTCATCTCCCAAAATGAATGGATGGTTTTAATTTAATGAAATTCCTCTCATGATCAATTTGTGTTTCTATCTTCCCCTCCCTCTTCATCTTCATCCCTATTCTTCCCCATTCCCTCATTTGACCAATGAAATCTCTAATGTCTAAATGCTAATTGATTCATCAATGACCTTATGGCAGATGAATCAATACAAGTATGATTGAGATAGGTCCCTCCCATTTGCTTTTAGTGTGTGGTATGTTTTAGGAATTTGGTTCTTTGTACCAACTCTCTAACATTTATTAACACCTATATTTTTATTTCCCAGTCTTAGATAGTTGTGACTCCTACATAAGTCCGATTACGATTGCTTAAAATAGAGCTAAATTTGACCCTTAAGGCATATCATTCTAGTCAGTGAGATTGTAAGTCTCCCATTCTTTATAGAATTGTGTGGAGACTTGACCTTTTTTCCTTTCATGAGAGCTAGTGGCATACTTGTTGAATTATCCAAGTTGGAGCCCTTCTCATGGAAGATGTCTTGGTTCTAGGATTCATACACTACGCCAAATAAGGGAAAAGAGGGCACTTATTTTGGCCTATAACAGCGCTTTTAAGCACCATCTAAAGTGGCGCTGGCATAGGTAAAGACAACGCTTTGTTTTCCTTGAGAAAGCGCTCTCTAAAGTGGCCCTTTAAGGGCCACATTATAGTGCGCTTTCAGAAAAAAGCGCCCTCTGGAGTGGTCCATAAAGGGCCACCTTAGAGGGCGCTTTCTGGACAAAGCGCCCTCTAAAGTTGTCAATGTAAAGTGTTTAGAGGGCGCTTCCTACAGAAAGCGCCCTCTAAAGTTGTCAATGTAAAGTGTTTAGAGGGCGCTTCCTACAGAAAGCGCCCTCTAAAGTGTTAGTTATTTTAAAAAAATTTGTTTGAAAAATAGTGGGTATTTAATTGGGAACCTGTTCGCATGCTGCAAAAGTGTAAAATTCATATTGATTTCATCCTTTAATCCAATGTTATACACCATTAATCCATTGATATATACAACATGAATCCATTTATATACAACATTAATCCTCCATATATACAACATTAATATATTGATATTCATGCATGTACAACAACATTACATACATATATGTACAACAACTACAACCTATATGATTCTATGATCAATAATGAATTGACACAATTCATCCTTCATTTCATCCAAATGAGCTCTTGAGTAAGATTTGGATTCGTCAAAGTACTACAATTAAGAGAATAAAACATATTCATGATTTAGTAACAAATTAGATGAAATATCCGATAATATTAAAATAAACCCTAAGTTATTATTCCATACCATTTTTGGGATGTCTATACGATTCAATGCAATGATATCTCTCATAAATCTCAATACAAAAAATCCGCAATCGATCGAATTGTTTTGCTGAGGACACTACACAGAAAAACAAATATATATATATATATATATATATATATATATATATATATATATATATATATATATATATATATATATATATATATATATATATATATATATATATATATATATATATATATATATATATTTAATTTCTTACAAACACTATTATAAGCAAAAGTAAGAAACTTAATATATACCTGAACTCTGACCCAGGTAATGTCCTTCCTATTACGATAATTCTTTTTCGATCTAAATTTTAGTATTTCCCTAACAAAAGAAAAACGTATATTGAGATCAATCTGACAGACATAATTAAATATACAAATACACACGAATATTTAGGGGAATTTCACTTACTTGTCAACCGTCTTCTTCATACTCGGATATTTACTCCAATCACCCGGTATCGAATCGAGATAATACACCATTAGTCTCGAAAGATCCATAGCAACCAACACCCAGTGACCACTGTAAAATAAAACAAAAATTTAGATGCATGAAAATTTTCTACGTAAAAGATATACATAGATTAGAATGAAATTATTAGAAAGAAAATCTAACCCGTTGCCAGAATTAAACGGTAAAAAATACAAATTGGGTGTAGTATTATCGTCGGCCACCATGAATCTATCGACTAGTTCATTCATTACGGATGTTGGATTTTTCGTTATAAACGTTGTGTTGATACGGGAAGCAGCAATAAAATTGAATCGGTTACACAATTCAGTTCCCCACATCAATGTGTCATACATATACCTTAAATAGAAACATAATAAACATTAGACTACTCATTGAAATGTGTAAATAAATTGTTTAACTAAGTAAATAATAGATTGATCGGAGTACCATATGTATGTATGAATGACAGCGATGCCCAATTCTTCATGTTCAAAAAGTTGTTGCATGTCCTCCTTTGCAATTAATTCGGAATGAGCAATTCCGAAAACACCTTCATCCATATCTACACTACGGATGGCGCCGTGCATAATATCTGACTCTTCCACCATTTTCTCAAGACACATCATAATTTGAGATTTTGTCCCGGACGTCGTTGGAATTTCCTTACTAGCTTTGTCCAACATTTGACCGGGAACCTAAAAATATAAATTAAATCATGACTTTTTGTGATGCAACAGAATCGTTGTGTATATAATTCAATGGGTATATATATTTGTACCTCTTTTTGAGATTTAGGATTTGTTTTTGTCCCGGACTTCGTTGGAATATCCTTACCAGCTATTTTCAACATTCGACCGGGAACCTAAAAATTCATATAAATTAAATCATGACTTTTTGTGATGCAACAGAATCGTTGCGTATATAGTTCAAGGGGTATATATATTTGTACCTCTTTTTGAGATGCAACCGACTCAATGCGTCTTGAAATCCCTTTACCAGCTTTATGTGTGGGTCTTGTAGGAGTCTAACATTACCATGTAATAAGGATTGATTAAATATCATAATTGTAGCTGAATTCAAATGTGAATACTAAATATTCATAATCATTTAGAACATATATACCTCGGCATCTGGGAAAATTAGATCTGACGGCCATCCAACAAAGGATCCGACTGCATCTCGCATCAACGTTGTCTCTGAAACAACGTTAGGTAATGGTAGAAGCGCGTCCGTATCTAATACAAGGTCAACCGAAACTTTCATATATCCCACCGGGAGGGGATTATGGTGAAGTAATTCACCCGAAGTGTTGTGCACTTTTCCCTTGCCAACTATGCGATAAGTTGGTGACGATAGATACAGCTGACAAGGTGTAATGCCCTAAACCAATAATAAATATGTTATTGTTAACGTGTATATGTGTCAAGTAAAAAAGTGCTATTTTAATTTCATAATAACATATATAATTACCTCGGGAAATTTCGGTTGACAATTGATACTAGCTCGGTCACTAGTATCTTTTGCCTCGGAACCGCGCATTTCCTCTCTATACCTTGTATTCTCCTTTTGCAGTTCGAATACTTGTGCCCTTAACTCCGCCAAGGTCTCCATCACCTCTTTGTTGGTAGGATTTTTTGTTTTTGGTTTTTTATAAAATGACGACCGAGTCACACCAAAACCCTTACCCCTCACACGACCGGAATACTCAGGAACATTTAGTACTCGACTAAGTAGGCTCCTGCAATCCTGGACCTCGGTTGAAGGTAAGGTTTGGGATAAAGTCTCCTGAAATATTATTAGAGGAGATTAAAAATGAATTATATGTCTAACAAAATTTTCGATATAATTAAAGAAATAATGTTATATATACTTACACATTCGTCAGAAACATTTTGAACCGCTTCAACGACAGCCCCATCCTTCCCAACCCGAGCAGTCTTCCACAATACGTGCTCCGGAAGAGATGTTGCGTCACTTTTCTCCTCGGCTAGCTACACATTGAATCAGATTATAAGATCATCAATTATAACATATTGTGACAATGTATAAGCTCATAGCATTTGAATATACTCACAATTCTTTGTTGTAACCGTGCATATCCTGTACGCCCTTTTTTGTACGGATACGCGGGTTTTGATGCCCTTTTCCGATTTTTGTCGCTTACTTCCTGGATAAAAAAGTTTAAGGCATATCAGAACCAAGTAACTTAACAATTGTATAATACCATAATTAATAGACATTACATGGAATTTTTTGTTTCTTCGTTTGGCGACAAAGTTATCCCATTCTTCGGCTGAAATAATCTCCGCATACTTCATTGGCCGTTCTGCTTCAACAAATTTTCCTTCCTCATCCTTGAGAAATTTGTTGGACAAAAAGGATCGAAATCCTCGGAGTCTTTTTCCGGCCAATTGAATACAATATTTTTGCCTGCTTTCATCGATGTGAAAGGATCTCTAAAAAACATACACATGGAGTGTGTTATTATAAGTAATATTATAACAATATATGGTCAACAAATAGTCAACAAAAAAAACATATAACAATATATGGTAAGTACCTGTATCTCGGACCATATTTTTTCTTTGCCAACCTTCAATTCCGGACTTCTCAAATTATCACATGTAATCGGAATATGTTGTCGAACAAGGAAACCAATGTAACTTGCCAACATTGAACCGTTAGGCTCAATTAGTTGGTCTTCAGCACTCCAATGTACTTCGAATTTTTCACCTTTGTCTCTTGCACGAATGATTGACTTCATAACAGTCAATCCTCGTTTGATTTCATTTTCAACATTGTTACGTGATCCACTCGCGTCATGGGTATCGTCTTGGTTACTAGCCATTTTATCTGTAATATAGAAATGATTCAATAAGACCCAAGTAAGACAATGACCATATTCGTGAAGCTACACAAAAAACACATTCATATACCTTCCATTTCTCTCATGTTACAACAATCTAAACTCTCTCTTTTTTTCATCATTATTGAATACAAACTCACACACACCTACTGCATACAAAAGACCAATGCAAACTTATGATGTTTGGAACATGAACAAACTTGCATCCATAATCATCAAACTTCCAAGCACAAGCTCAAACACACTCCAAATGACATCAGTTTTCAATCAGAAATAAAAACCTTACATAACCATACAACATACAACATTCAGTGATCAAAACCATACACAAAAAAATAACAAAAAATGATTTTCAACAAGGTGCTCATGAACACCATATAGTGCTCGTTTGCCCTAAACAACATTAATCAACATAATGCACAAAATGTAAAACTCAGTTTAGAAAATGCCCTAATCAAACACCTGAAAATACAAACTATTGAGAGAAATACCTTCAAGGTGACGGTAACGATGGAGAAGAAAGTGAACAGCGACGGTGGACGCAGATAACTCAGTGAACGTGAACGCAGCAGCAGAAAAAGGCGACGGCGACGACGACGGTGAGGGAGGGAGAACGAACGGAGGACGAGAGTAATCGCAGTAGAGAGTAATCGCAGTAGAGAGAAAACCCAGTTTCGTAAACGAAATAGCATATAGCGAGGGAAAATAAAGAGACATGCAGTACATGTTATAATTTTAATGTTTACTAAAGGGGACCTTAGAGGGCGCTTGTGTAAAAAAAGCGCCCTCTAAAGGGGGCCTAAGAGGGCGCTTCTAAAAGCGCTCTCTAAGGCTTTCCAAAAGCACCTTATAAACTGGAAATGTACATGGACTTAGAGCGCGCTTTTTTAAAAGCGCCCTCTAAGGGTACCATTAGAGGGCGCTTTCATAAACGCGCCCTCTATTGGTGTCCCTCCATTTCCTCATTATTTTTTCGCTTCACTTTAGAGGGCGCTTGTGTAAAAAAAGCGCCCTCTAAAGGGGGCCTAAGAGGGAGCTTCTAAAAGCGCTCTCTAAGGATTTCCAAAAGCGCCTGATAAACTGGAAATGTACATGGACTAAGAGAGCGCTTTTTTAAAAGCGCCCTCTAAGGGTACCCTTAGAGGGCGCTTTCATAAACGCGCCCTCTATTGGTGTCCCTCCATTTCCTCATTATTTTTTCGCTTCACTTTAGAGGGTGCTTTGTTACAAAAGCGCCCTCTAAAGTGCGCTGTCTATTCCAGTTGTTCGCTCATTATTTTTTCTCTTCACTTTAGAGTGCGCTTTTGTAATAAAGCGCCCTCTAAGGTGCGCTGTCTATTCCAGTTTTTGGCGTAGTGATACTTGTGAATGAATGGGTGAGTGTTCTCTAAAGAATGACTTAATCAATTAAAACTCAACACTAACATTTGACTAACACCTGGCTAACTTTTATTCACTTTTCTTTTACTTTCAAGTCATATAGCTTATGAAATTTAAATTTCAGTCATTTTACATTCATCTACCTTTTTACATTTCTTGCAACTTGTTTATGATTCAGTCTGTTTCACTTTGCCCATTTGAGCCATATCTTGTGATTGTATATATTTGTTTGTGTGATTTGATCTTATTTGTGGTCTTAGGACCTTAAAACACATAATAACAACAAAAACTCTAAAAAAACATTTGGTGGACTGTTGGGATTTGATATGAATTTTTGGACTTAGGCTTAGGCAAAATTCCCTATGCTAAATGACTTTGCCGATGCCAACTTCTAAGACTGAGCTATTCTTGACAAGTGACTTTCATCTGATGCAAGACTTTAGATCTCTTTTATTCGTCTGATATCCTTTCTATGTGCTTAATTATTACTTTGTTATGATCTTTATCTGATGTTTTATTCCGAGTTGAGCAGGGAATATTTCATCTGATACATGGATAGACAATGAAGACTGCTAGCTATAAGAATTCTGCTTGGATGTGGCTATCTTTATTTGACTCCTTGACCTTTATGATGTCTGGAAATTGCTCATTGCTTATGCTTATTGCTTGATCAAGGTCCAAGGGAAAATGGGTTTCTATATGAGATTCTTGTCTATTGGATTGCATCACATTGGTCAGATCTTTTCAACTCTTTACTTTTAAATTTTTTCTTAGGGTAGTCTCTTTATCTTCTCCCACTTATAAAATTTTAAAATCTCTTCCTCCTTTCAAAAACTTTCTTTGCTTGTGATTTCAAACTTAAACATGTTTTAACAATTAGAAACTTTGACCTGTGTCGCAACCTGAAAAATACAGTGCGCAAAAAAACAACCGGGGAAAGAAAATGACAGAAGAGTCGCCACCGTGCGTTATTCATCCCAAAGGAGGGAAAGGAAACGCTCGAAGTAAACCTGAAAAAAGGAAAGGACAAGATGGGGTCTTGCAACCAAATCTTGGGTTCGGGAGTCGGTTATGCGAAGGGAAGGTATTAGCACCCCTACGCATCCGTAGTACTCTACGGGATCCACTTTTGTAGTTCTTGTCTAAAGGGTGTGAGTTTATCTTGTGTTGTTTACCAAAAAAAAGGGTTAAATGAAAATGACTCGCGCGGATGTCGCATCCACTGCATACGTATCTCATCTGAATATGAGAATCAGAGTCTTCGTAGCTCGGCTACCTATGGGTTGGGGAGATGTGTTCTCGCTAAGACATCGCGTCTTATGCCTACGTATCTCATCTGGCCTGAGAATCAGAGCAAGACGTAGTTCGGCTAACTATGGGGTTATGGATTGGGTTTTGGACGAACGACGTCACTACGCAATCTACCGGATGCTCGATCTTTGGAGACTTACTCGCCTGTAGTAGAAGGAGTTAACGTGTTGCTTTGGGTTTTAGGGTTTAGGATGCTCAAGGGCAAAAAGGCAGTCCTTGATGAAGGAACCGCGCTACCTGCAGGGATACGAACACATACAAAACAAACATGTATAAAGTAAATGTGCCAACAAGGGGCTCAAAAGTAAATAAACAAAAGAAAACAAATGCCTCCTATCGAGGTCTTCCAGCTAAGAAAGCGATAAAATGCGGAAAAGAGGTAAAAGTACCACACAGATAAAGATCCGAAGTAACAGCAATTAAAGGAGTAAGAAACCCAGGGATCTCCCAAGCTAATGCCATCAAAGAAAAGTGAGTCAGTACAGGTAATCGGAATGAACCTCCAGGGGTTATCCCACAAATAAAGTGGGAAACCACGCAAGTTATCCCTGCAAAAGTCATGTGAGCCCTCACAAAAACTCAACAAAAGGGTTAGTGAAACACCATAAGCATTTTTTTCATGGATAACAATATGGTTTCAGAAACCTCAAACCCTGTGGCATACACTTCAGAAATCATGTGATTAAACATTCAAGGCATAGGTTTCACCCATTCATAATACATTACACATTTAGAACAATCAAATTGAAGGCGTAAAATAATGGGAATAGGGCAAACCTGATTGGAGAGCTTGATTGAAATTGAGTTGCACCCGTGAGGCCCTTCAGGGTTTGGAGGCTGCTCTGAGTTCTCTGTCAGGTTTCTCTTCAGGTTTTGTCCAGGGTTTTGTTCCAAGGAAACCTCAGAGTATTTTGCTTCTCTTCCTTTTTCTCAAGTGAAGCATTGGTATTTATAGACTGAATTTCATGGTTTTGTGGGCTCAAATGAGAGAGACCCAAGTCCAAAATTTTTTATTATATTTTATTTATTTTTTTATTATTATTTTTATTTATTTATATTTTTTGTAAAAAAAAATTTTTTTCTTCTTTCTTTTCGGATCTAATTCTGATTGACATGATGAAATGCAATATGAAATGAATGCATGAATGAGGAGGGCAAATTTTGGGGTGTTACAACCTGATACCAATGAATTTTTGAAAAATCTTTTCTTAATCAAACTTGTAAATAAACTTAACAATATTGACTTAAATTTCAAAAGACAAAAAGAACTAACAACCCCATTCAAATTTTGGCCTTTTGTGCCCTTTTCTAAATTTTTTGTCAAAATCAACACACCAACTTTCTTTGAAATTTTTACCACGAAAGCCTCATTTTTATGTTGGTACGTAGGCATAAGACCAAAGGTCTTGTCAAACAAAAAATTATAATCGATGAATTCATTTCTCATCCTCACACTCTATTTTTTTTCTCAAACATCTTTTATACTAAAAGATAGGTACACATAAAAAGGGCTCCCTAGGAGTACCTAGGACACTTTGGGTGATTGTAGCGGTAAATTCATGATCATCAAGCTATGGATAAGCTAGACATCAATAAAACCAGAGTCGCCACCACACTTTTATTGTTTTCAAGTGAAAAGAGAAAAAGTACGAACAAAACCCAAAAGTAAGAAGTTTTCAAATCAAAACTAATAAAATATCAGAGATTACAAGTAAGGGGGTTGGTTACACAGAGGGAAGGTGCTAGCACCCAAAGTTTCCTAGGTACTCTTATGAAGCCCTTTTTGTGTGCATATGTATTTGGTACAAAATGATATTTACAAACAAATGGAGTGGGGGGATGAGAAAATAATTCATTAATTATATTTTTGTGTTTGACAAGACCTTCGGACTTGTGACTACGTACCAACATAAAAATGAGGGATCAAAACCTCATAGTTCGTGATACAAATTTCTAAATGGATGCATTGATTTTAACAATATTTAAGTTTGAAAGGCACAAAAGGCCTGAAAATGGTTTGAATGAGTTAGTTCTTTTTTTTTTTTTTTAAAAGTTTAAGTCAAGTATAGTTAAGTCTATTTACAAGTTTGATTAAAAAAAAGAAGTTTGAAAATTCAATGGCATAAGGCCAAAGTTTCTATCTTTTTGCAAAGTGATCAAAGTTTAGAATAAAACTAGTTCAAACAAAGAAGATTTTTAAAAAATGAGGGAGAGATTTTGAAATTAAAGAAATACGGAGGATATGGAGAGACTAATCCTATGCACAGAATTAAAAGTTAAGGGTTAAAAAGATCTGACCAATGGGTAGCAATCCAATAGACAAGAATGTCAATAGAAACCCAAATTCCCTTTGACATTTAGAATCAAGCGACATACAAATGCACAATTATATCAATCTTGAAGAGCAAAGGCATCAAATAAAGATAGCCATATCCAAGCTTTAGCCACTCCACGATCTTCTTCAAATTAGCCCATGTAATTGATGAATTCTACAAGTCAGAGGTTCAAAATAACAGCTTCACAATGATCATGTTGAAGATAAACTCAAAGGGGTCTTGAATGATGTATCAGATGAATTTTCAAATTGCAACCACTTGGTTCACAACAAGTTGGCATTGGCCAAGTCCTTTAGCATAGGAATGTTGCCTAAATTCTAAGTCCATTTGTCCAAGGTCAAGCCAACAGTCCACACAAAAGTTTTTTAGGGTTTTTGTTGTTATTATGTACATTAATGGTCAAATACCACACAAACAAGCAAAGTATACACAAACAAGATATATCACACAATATGGTTCAAATGGACAAAGTGAAAATTGCATTAACATAAATAATTAGAATGGTCGGAATAATGGCAAATGAATAAAGACTAAAATTAAATGACATTAAAGTAAATTGCTTGAAATTAAAAGTTCGTTGTTAATAGATTAGAAGTTAGTATTGTTTTGCTTTTGCTTTTCATTTTTAAGTCATTCTTTGGAGAACACTCAACCCACTTATCACAAGCATGGATCCTTGTTCCAAGACATCTTCCAAAGGAAGGAAAAAAGGCTAAGTCAAATCAACCTTGACAAAGGCCCAACAACAAGAGTCAAACTCAAACAAGTCATCACAAATGGTCAACACAATTAATTGGCATTTATTCAAATTAAAAAGACTAAAATAATACATTTAAATAAAATATAGTTTGTCAAATTCCTAAAACCTCATCAAAACACCAAAGAAATTGCCATGAGATTTATCATAGGTCAAACAAGGTCAAAGGACCTTGGAGAAAAAATTTCAGAAGTTTTTAAAGACTTAAAAGTATTTTTAAACAATTAAAAATATTCAAAAAATCAATTAAATCATGAAAAATATTAATAATGATCCAAAAAATAATTTTAATTCAGAATATGAAAGAGGAAATTATTTGAAAATGTTTGGTGAAACTCTCATATTTTTTGGATCAATATTAAAATTAATATGAATTAATGAAAATAAAACAATTAAAATGAAATTCAAATAATCAGAAAAAATGTGGACCACTTGATCTCCCTCATTAATTGAGGTGGCAGATCAAGTGGCCATCAACGCGCTTTCCCCCATAGTCATGAGTCAATGCGTAGCAGGGATGGTAATTACAAGCAACGCGTGAGATTAAAACATTTCAAGTGAGATCAATGGCTCAGAACCTGTCCAGCACACCACCGGCACTGGACCGCCGGTCACCTTCTCAAGCGAGGTCCACCGGACTCGTTCACTAATCACCATCAAGAAAATGAAAAAGGAGGACATGATCTGAAAGAAAAAAATGGCATAGAGCACGAATCTGACCTAAATTTCAACTAACTCTAAATATATAAAAAGATATGAGGAGTTGAATTTTGAGGTGTGTCAACTGAGTTGCTTCAATTTGACCTCTAAGCAACTCAATTTTCTTGCCTACATTGGTAGGACTTCAGACAACCAAAGATACAAGAGAATTGAATAGAATTGAGTGAGAATCTAAGAGATGAAGTTTTTTGAAAATTACCTTCAATGTTATGCAGTTCTTGATGAGGCTTGCTCCAAACACGATCTGATCACACTTGAGAAGCTAGAAGGAAGTGATTAGAGAGGTTGCAAGGCTTTGGATCCTGAAGTTCTTGAATCTCCAACAGTTGAGATTCAAACTCAAATTTCGAATTGAAATTTCTCAGGTTTTCCTTTAGAATGAGAGGGTTCAATGGGGGGCAAAGCTGGCGCGTAAATTCTTGTTCGAATGAGCTCAGAGGCCTTCTATGTATAGCCAAAGTGAATGATATTTGCACACTTCAAAATTTGTCCAAAATTGGCATTGTGGATGGCACGAGTGCATGGGCATGTACAGGCCCATGATGCAATGCATAAAGGTCCAAAAATTATTCCAATTGAAGTCTAAATAAAGCTTGAATGGAAAGGCATTATGAACAGAAGTTTGTGCAATTGATTCTTTCCAATGATGTAGCCCTATTAAAGCCATATGCAGACCTAGCAATCTTCATCTAAAAAGCATGAACTTGGGTTCTTTGGAAAGCCTGGATCAAGGGGAACAAGTTTGATGTTCAACACTTTTTCATTTGGAGCTTGGAACATGGAGAACAAGTTTTATGGGAGCTTCAAATGAGAAGAGTGTCTTCATCAAAGTTGTATCTATTTCAAATACCTTCAAAATGGTCACTAATTTCATGTCATTTGGATTTACAATGATAGAGTTATGCATTTTTGAAGTTTGAAAAAATCACTTCTTCAATGGTATTGGTCAAAAATGACCTATAATGTAACCTTATATCACATGCTCATAAAAGTCAAATTAGCTCCCACTACAAACATCAAAGTTGAAGTAGACATCTTGAACTTGATTTTGCAACTTGGAAATCTTTCATCTCATAAAAATCAAGCAAGGTATGGCCTTGGGAAGTTGACTTTCAAATTAGGGTTTAGACAAAATGACCTATAATGTTTCAACATAGAAAATGATTTTCCAAGCAAAACTAGCTCTAGGTCTGAACATGAAAGTTGTTAAAAATGTCATTTAGAGTAAATGTTCTCTTGGAATCATTTTCATATGGTGCAAATTGTAGGAGATAGGGTCTAGGGAGACCCAGTTTTGATTAGATGAATTCATCTGGCCAACCACCATCAACCAACTTGCTAACCTTCAAATATTTTGACTTTCTTGGCTCATGGTAGGTCATATATGCATAAGATGATGAATTTTGAAGTGTGCCTTGAGAAATTTGATCAATTGGTGAGATAGCTTGTTGGAGAAGTTACTCAAGATACCCAGTTAAACTAGGGTTTCCAAGGTAAATCACCCTTAAACTCTTGAAGAAAACTAGATCAATAACATGTAGAGGTCATTGGGACTCATATATGATGATCATAACCTTTCTTGGATAAATCCATGCTTGTGCTCTCTGTCATGAGGGTCTCAAACCCTAGATATGAACTAGATAGATCAATGGAGATCATGCCCTACCTACAAAAGAGTTAGGCAAATGCAAAGACATATTTTTGTATTTTGGTTAGTAAAATGATAATACATGTATGATACAATCACATAGTGCTTGGTGATCTCTCCCAAAACAAACCCAATGAAAGAGGGGTGAGGAGGATGCCAATGTATGATCCCAATGCTAATGCTTATGACGAAATTGCATAAGGGATATTAGGGTCAAAATTGGAATCCTACAGATGCCCCTATTTAAGGACATTCTAACTGAGGAGGCGAAGGTTAAAATCTTCGGCTCGACTCAGTAGAATGGGCTTAAATAACAACATATAGAAACAAATTTTTGTCCCTAAAAGACCTCATGATGCATATGATATGAATGTAAAAGTTAATGCTCTGTGGGGAAATATTTTCACAAAGGAAAAAAAATCAGAGAGACCAAAAATCCACAGGAGTATAATGCATTCCATAAGGAAAACTCACTGGGAAGACAGAGACTCTGGGGGAAAAAGGTATTATGCGTAGGCCAGGCTACGACTTAAAACTACTAGGGGACTCGAGGAATTCCATACAAAAATGGAAAAGACTCAGCCGGGGAACAACAACATCTGCAGGGGATACGAGTAAGTCAGGATAAAACTGAAGCACTTGAATCATGCAGGGAAAGCGATTTCACTAAGGAAATGGGCACTTAACTCAACTGGGGAAGAAATAAACTTCAACACAGGAGGAGCAGAAATCTATTATCTACTACATGTTACTGGGTGAGGAGATAATAAAGATCTGTCAGAGAGGACATCGGTCATCGTTTAGGATGAACATATCAAGGATGACTCGCTGAGAATTTCCAAGAGAGAGTATTCATTACCAGTTACTGGGTAAGAATAGCCTTGTTGGGGAAAACTGCATAAAATAGGATTTACAACTATCAGTTACTGGGAAGAAGACCAAAGGTGAGAATATCCGTCATCGGTTAGAATGAACATATCAAGGATAAACTCAACAGGGAAGAATATTCGTCATCGGTTAAGATGAACATATCAAGGATAGACTTTCCTGGGACTGTCAAGGAAGATACCCGTCATCGGTTAGGATGAACATATCAAGGATAAACCAACTGAACAAAAAGGTAGGAATTACATCTATCGAATGCAGGATAGAAGACCATCAAAGAGAAAATCCGTCACCGGTTAAGATGAACATGTCAAGGATAGACTTTGTGAGGGGAGAAAATAGGAATTACATCTATCAGTTACTTGATAGAATACCATCGAAGAGAAAATCCATCCCCGGTTAAGATGAACATATCAAGGATAGACTCTGCGGGAGAAAGTAGGGTTTACAACTACCGGTTACTGGGTAGAATACCACAAGGAGAAGGAAATTTGTCATCGATTAAGATGAACATATCAAGGATTAACTCTCTGGGGAACAAAATAGGGATTATAACTACCTTTTTACTGGGTAGAACACCAAGGATGAGAATATTCGTCATCGATTAGGATGAACATATCAAGGATAGACTTAGGCATGGGAAAAAAAGATATCAGTCACCGGTTAGGATGAACATATCAAGGATATACTTCCGGAGAATCAGAAACAAATGAATCCACTGGGTACTCCACTATTGGGAAACAAGGGTACTTTTGCCGGGTATTGGGCAAGAAGTAACAAACTACCAAGTAAGAAGAATATTACCAGTTACTGGGTAATAAGCTCTCAGGAGACTCAAAGCATCTATCTAGGTAATAGTTAGAAAGAAACAGTCAATCAAGACTCAATCCAATAAGGACATAACTCAAGGGGAGTGATTCCATCCAGATAATCAATTGGGAAGGAAACTGAAGTAATGATCATCCACTAGGAAACAACTCAGTGGGGAAGAGGAGAAAGGTTAAAGTCTTTCTGCCTAAGGGGATGATGCTCTACAATTGAGGGAGGACAAACACCGAACTCGTATGGGGATAAAGTACCGCCATATAGAGAATAAGAATCTCAGAAAAATAAACTAATCAGATATGATGATGCAAATATGCATTTATGAAATTATATGAATGTATATGTATATGTATATATGATGATTATGCTGACAAAACGATCACAAAGGATACAAAGGTGTCGCAAAGAATTTGAATCATCGGTACAATCCTCGGTCAATCTACAAAGAGGGAGACAACTACTGGAGAACAGAGAAATCAACATCTCAGAGGCTCAAAACTAGCCGAGGGAGGAGATCTGCTGAGGTGAGGAGAAGTTATCACGTCTGCAGGGAATTTTAGTTCAACACCATATCAAATGGGAGACAACCATACAGAAGATAAACACAAAACAATTGCTCAAAAACCAGGAGAAAGCTCTGACTGGGAGCGAGTCGGGTGGTGACTGGTGAGGAAACCAACGCGATCCACTGGGGAAAACATCTTACTCTGCTGAAGATCAACCCTTCTGAAGAAACACGAACACCGTTGGGGAACCCAAAAACTCTGTCGGGGAAATAACACGCCGCAAGGTACTGAATCAACCAACTCTATTGGGGAAAAGAATCGGAACTCTGCTACGGAACAAACACTCCGCAGGGGAACCAAATTGACACAAATAACTAGGGATACCTGAAGGGTTAACTGCTTAGGGAACCTCTGATGTTTCACACTTAAGGACTTGCTGCTCTTTGAAGTGCTGTTGATACTTCCTTTTAATTGCTTTGAAAATTTCTCGTTTTTATATGTTTTAAGAAAAAATTATTTTGATTAAAAAATTTAAATTTCAAAATGATCATAATAAAATTTAAACTATTGGCTGAAGTAAATAAGAGAAGAAACAATTGGACAAAAGCTCAACTTTATTTAATGGGATGGTAGTTTGTAAATGACAAGACTCCATAGATTTTTACAAAGTTGAAAATGGTAATTTTCATGGAAAAGGGTTACATTGAATACAAATGATCCTTAATCCTTCTACCAATCCTTGATATCCACTGCGCTCTTGACCGCTACTGGGATGATGAATCGACGTCAACCCTTGTGCTCAACAAAGTCTTTCCAAAATTGGACGATCAGCAGACTGCAGTTACTTACCATAATCCCTAATTTTTGCATGTTTCCCCAAGGTGGGATACTCAACTTATTGGGAAATACATTCTGTTTTCATGTCTCTAATTTTTGCCTGGATCGTCCTTTCGGGTTTTCAATCCACTGAGATGCTCTTTTTTGCCTAAGCAGCCCTTTCGGGTTTTTAACTTAGCGAGTTGTTCTTTTCTTTTTTAGGCGAAGTATTTCTTGACTGCATCTGTGTTCACAGGACAAGTGAACTCTTCACCATCCATAGTTGTAAGAATCAAAGCAACGCCCGAAAAGGCTCTCTTAACAACATATGGGCCTTCTTAATATTAGGAGTCCACTTTCCCCTAGAATCTGGTTTGAATGACAGGATCTTCTTGAGCATAAGATCACCTTCTCTAAACACACGATGTCTGACCTTATTATCAAAAGCTTTCTTCATTCTGTGTTGATATAACTGACTATGACATATGGCAGTCAATCTATTCTCTTCAATTAAATTCAACTGATCAAACATGGTTTGACACCATTCAGCCTCAATCAACTTGGATTCCATGAGAACATGCAATGACAAAATCTAAACCTTTACGGGGAACACTGCTTCCATACCATACACAAGAGAAAAAGGGGTTGCCCCTGTTGAAGTGCGGACGGATGTATGATACCCATGCAAAGCAAATGGGAGCATCTCATGCCAATCCTTATATGTGATAACCATCTTCTGAATAATCTTATAATGTTCTTATTCGCAGCTTCAACAGCCCCATTCATCTTAGGTCTTTAGGGAGAAGAATTATGATGTGCAATCTTGAAGTCTTTGCAAAGAGCTTCCACCATATTGTTATTCAAGTTTGATGCATTATCAATAATAATCTTGCTTGACACACCATAACGGCATATGATATGATTCTTAATAAACCTTACAACAACTTGCTTTGTTACATTTGCATACGATGCCATTTTCAACCCATTTTGTGAAGTAGCCAATTGTCACTAAAATGGAACGATGTCCATTCGAAGCTTTGGGCTCAATCATCCCAATCATATCAACTCCCCACATGGAGAAGGGCCATGGGGAAGAAATAACATTCAATAGTGAGGAACATGAATCTTATCAGCATATATTTGACACTTGTGGTACTTCTTCACAAATTTGCAACAGTCAGATTCCATTGTCAGCCAATAGTAACCTGCTCGCAACATCTTCTTTGCCATTGTATGTCCATTGGAATGAGTACCAAAGGAACCTTCATGCACTTTAGTCATCAACAAGTCTGCTTCGTGTCTATCCACGCATCTAAGCAAAACCATGTCGAAGTTTCTCTTGTATAGTATATCACCATTCAAGTAGAAATTATCGGCTAATCCTCTCAAAGTCTTCTTATCTTTTGAAGATGCCCCAGGCGGGTAAATCTGACTTTGGAGGAAGCATTTGATGTCATAATACCATGGCTTCTCGTCTCTGACTTTTTCAACAGCAAACACATGAGCTGGCCTACCAAGACGTATTACAGACAAATTGGGAACCTCATTCAAATACTTCACTACAATAATTGACGCCAATGTTCCAAGAGCATCTACCATTCGGTTCTAATCTCTATATGGTATTAAAATGGGTTAATTTGTCTCCCATTCACCTTTGATATGATTCACAACCAAAGCTGAATCTCCAAAGACATCCAAATACTTGATTCTGAGATTCATGGCCTCTTCAAGCCCCATAATGCAAGCTTCATATTCTGCCATGTTGTTTGTACACTTGAAAGCCAATCTAGCTGTAAATGGTAGATGCGTGCCTTGAGGAGTAATAATCACTTCCCCAATACCATTACCATACTGATTAACAGCTCCATCAAATACCATGCCCCAACGGGAACTAGGTTGTGGCCCTTCTTCAAGCAATGGTTCATCACAATCTTTCATTTTCAAGTACAAAATTCCTTCATCAGGAAAGTCATATTGCACTGACTGGTAATCATCAATCGGTTGGTGAGCCAAATGGTTAGCCAAGATACTACCTTTGATCGCTTTCTAAGATCGGTATTCGATATCATACTCTGATAACAACATCTGCCAACGGGCAATCCTCCCAGTTAAAGCAGGCTTCTCAAATATATACTTGATTGGATCCATTTTGGATATCAACCAAGTGGTATGATTCAACATATATTGACGCAGACACTAAGCAGCCCAAGCCAATGCGCAACAAGTCTTCTCAAGCATAGAATACCGAGTCTCACAGTCGGTGAACTTCTTACTGAGGTAGTAAATTGAAAATTCTTTCTTTCCAATCTCATCTTGCTGACTAAGAACATAACCCATACTATCTTTAAGCACAGTCAAATACATGATCAATGGTCTTCCTTCAACAGGCGGAGACAAAATCAGAGGTTCAAGCAGATAATCCTTGATATTGTCAAAAGCTTTTTGGCAGTCTTCGGTCCAATCACAAGACTGATCTTTCCGAAGAAGCTTGAATATAGGCGCACATATGGCAGTCATATGTGAAATGAATCTGGAGATATAACTCAAGCGGCCGAGAAAACCTCTGACTTGCTTCTCAGTTTTGGGCGCAGGCATCTCTTGTATTGTTTTGACCTTGGCAAGATCAACTTCAATACCTTTCTCGCTGACAATAAAGCCCAACAACTTACCAGAAAGAACACCAAAAGTACACTTATTGGGATTCAAGTGGAGTTTATATTTCCTCAAATTCTGGAATAGCTTCAACAAATGCTCAACATGTTCCTCTTCATCAATTGATTTAGCAATCATGTCATCGACATAAACTTCAATCTCTTTATGCATCATATCATGAAAAAGAGTAGTCATTGCTCTTTGGTAATTTGCATCAGCATTCTTTAGACCGAAAGGCGTCACTCTATAACAGAATTTTCCCCAAGGTTTAATGAATGTGGTCTTCTCCATATCTTCAGGTGCCATCTTGATCTGATTATATCCAGAAAATATGTCCATAAATGAAAAGACTTTGAATTTAGAAGTATTGTCTACCAACATATCAATGTGTGGCAAAGGGAAATCATCTTTCGGACTGGCTTTATTCAAATCTCTATAATCAACGCACATGCGGACTTTTCCATCTTTCTTTGGCACAGACACAATATTGGCCACCCATTGCGGATACTCAGTGGTTACGAGGAAACCAATGTCAATCTACTTTTGAACTTCTTCTTTGATCTTTACAGCCATATCAAGATACGTTCTTCTCAACTTCGACTTGACTGACGAGCATTCTGGCTTCAACGACAATCTATGCTCCACAATCTCAGAATCCAAACCAGGAATGTCTTGATAGGACCAAGCAAACACATCTGAATACTCTTGAAGAAGATCAATCAACCCCTTCTTGACATCTGAACAAAGGCGAGACCCGATCTTGACTTCCTTCACATCATCCTCGGAACCCAAGTTGACTAGCTCAATCTGCTCCTCGAACGGCTGAATGGTCTTTTCCTCTTGCTCAAGAAGACGAGATAATTCATCACTCACTCCTTCATCACTTTCCTCCTCGGCCTCGAACACAGGGAATTCAAAATTTGGAGAAGGATCATTGTATTCAATGGGGTTAGAAACAAACCTGCATAATGATTTGATATTTTGATTTTAGAGAAGTGGATCTGTGACCAAATATTATGCAGATGGACAATTATATTGTTTATTTATGTTTTTTGTGATTACCATTTTTAGAATAAAGCAAAAAGAAAAAACAAAACATCATAGATGTGGATGAATAAAATTAATTGTATTAATGATCAATTTAGAAATGCCCAAACAATGTTCACTTCTCCCTTAGGCATAGGAGAAGGATTTTAAAAACATATAAAAGCAATTACTTAGATCGATGCAAAATAACAGGAATATCAACAGTAGTCCAATTGTTGCAAGCCTTTCCATGCGTCACAAATGAGATGAATGCATAAAGAAGGGGAATGAGATGAAGAGGGAGGGGAATGGATCAAAACTCAAATTGGTCAAAGGAGGACTTTTACCAAATTAATATCATCCATTCCTTTTGGGAGATGGAATGTACATTCCATCAATCCCCTAAATCAATGATATTAACTCAACAAAGTCAAATCAACCTTGACCAAGGCCCAACAACAAGAGTCAAACTCAAACAAGTCATCACAAATGGTCAACACAATTAATTGACATTTATTCAAATTAAAAAGACTAAAATAATACATTTAAATTAAATATGGTTTGTCAAATTCCTAAAACCTCATCAAAACACCAAAGAAATGGCCATGAGATTTATCATAGGTCAAACAAGGTCAAGGACCTTGGAGAAAAAATTTCAGAATTTTTAAAGACTTAAAAGTATTTTTAAAAAATTAAAAATATTCACAAAATCCATTAAATCATGAAAAATATTAATAATGATCCCAAAAATAATTTTAATTCAGAATATGAAAGAGGAAATTATTTGAAAATTTTTAGTAAAACTCTCATATTTTTTGGATCAATATTATAATTAATATGATTTAATGAAAATACAACAATTAAAATGAAATTGAAATAATCAGAAAAAATGTGGACCACTTGATCGCCCTCATTAGTTGAGGTGGCATATCAAGTGGCCATCACCGCGCTTCATACCATAGCCACGAGTCAATGCGTGACAGGGATGGTAATTACAAGCAACGCATGAGATTAAAACATTTCAAGTGAAATCAATGGCTCATAACCTGTCCCGCACACCACCGGCGCTGGACCTTCGGTCACCTTCTCTGGAGGACATGATCTGAAAGAAAAAATGGCGTAGAGCACGAATCTGACCTTAATTTCAAGTAACTCCAAATATATAAAAAGATATGAGGAGTTAAATTTTGAGGTGTGTCAACTGATTTGCTTCGATTTGACCTCTAAGCAACTCAATCTTCTTGCCTACATTGGTAGGACTTCAGACAACCAAAGATCCAAGAGAATTGAATAGAATTGAGTGAGAATCGAAGAGATGAAGTTTTCTAAAAATTACCTTCAATCCTATACAGTTCTTGATGTGGCTTGCTCCAAAAACGATCTGATCACACTTTAGAAACTAGCAGGAAGTGATTAGAGAGGTTGCAAGGCTTTGGATCCTGGAGCTCTTGAATCTCCAACAATTGAGATTCAAACTCAAATTTCAAATTGAAATTTCTCAGGTTTTCCTTTAGAATGAGAGGGTTTTAATAGGGGGCAATGCTGGCGCACAAAGTCTTGTTCGAATGATCTCATAGGCCTTCTGTTTATATCCAATGGGAATGATATTTGCACACTTCAAAATCTGTCCAAAATTGGCAATGTGGATGGCACGAGTGCATGGGCATGTCCAGGCCCATGATGCAATGCATAAAGGTCCAAAATTGATTCCAATTGAAGTCTAAATGAAGCTTGAACAGCAAGGCATTGTGAACAGAAGTTTGTGCAATTGATTCTTTCCAATGATGCAGCCCAGTTAAAGCCATGCGCAGACCTAGCAATCTTCATCCAAAATACATGAACTTGGGTTCTTTGGAAAGCTTGGATCAAGGGGAAGAGGTTGGATGTTCAACACTTTTTCATTTGGACCTTGGAACATGGAGAATTTTGAGGTGGAAGTTTGGAAATTTCAACATGTTGAAAATTTTACTAAGTATCAAGCCATATATCTCAATATTCCACCTTACTTAACTTTTTATGTGAGCTTCAAATGAGAAACATGTCTTCACCAAAGTTATAGATATTTCAAATACCTTCAAAATGGTCACCAATTTCATGTCATTTGGATTTATAATGATAGAGTTATGCATTTTTGAAGTTTGGAAAAATCACTTGTTCAATGGTATAGGTCAAAAATGACCTATAATGTAACCTCATATCACATGCTCATAAAAGTTAAATTAGCTCCCACTCCAAACATCAAAGTTGAACTAGACATCTTGAATTTGATTTTGCAACTTGTAAATCTTTCATCTCATAAAAATTGAGCAAGTAATGGCCTTTGGAAGTTGACTTTCAAATTAGGGTTTAGACGAAATGACCTATAATGTTTCAACATAGAAAATGATTTTACAAGAAAAAATAGCTCTAGGTATCAACATGAAAGTTGTTTAGAATGTCATTTAGAGTAATGTTTCTCTTGGAATCATTTTCATATGGTGAAAGGTGTAGGAGATAGGGTCTAGGGAGACCCAGTTTTGATGAGATGAACTCATCTGGCCAACCACCATCAACCAAATTGCTAACCTTCAATTCTTTTGACTTTCTTGGATAATGGTAGATCATATATGCATAAGATGATAAACTTTGAAGTGTCCCTTTAGAAATTTGATCAATTGGTGAGATAGCTTGTTGGAGAAGTTACTTAAGATACCTAGTCAAACTAGGGTTTCCAAGGCAAATCACCCTCAAACTCTTGAAGAAAACTAGATCAATAACATGTAGAGGTCATTGGGACTCATATATGATGCTCATAACCATTCTTGGATCAATTCATGGTTGTGCTATTTTTCATGAGGGTCTCAAACCCTATATATGAACTTGATAGATTAATGGAGGTCATGCCTTACCTACAAAAGAGTTAGGCAAATGAAAAGACATATTTTTGTATTTTGGTTAGTAAAATGATAATACAAGTATGATACAATCACATAGTGCTTGGTGATCTCTCCTAAAACAAACCCAATGAAAGAAGGGTGAGGAGGATGCCAAGGTATGATCCCAATGCTAATGCTTATGATGAAATTGCATAGGGGATCTTAGGGTCAAAATTGGGGTCTTATAGTGATAACACCTTCCCTCTGTGTGACCAACCCCCTTACCTGTAATCTCTGACATTTAATTAGTTTTTATTTGAAAACTTCTTATCTTTGGGTTTTGTTCGTACTTTTACCCTTTTCCTTTGGAAACAATAAAATCACGGCGGTGACTCTGGTTTTATTGACGTCAAGTTTATCCATGGATTGATGGTCATGAGTTTACCGCTACAACAATGATTTGGCTTGATCTCAATATAATTAATTACCTTGAGATCAATCCAAATCATTGTTGTAGCGGTAAATTCGTGACCATCAAGCTATGGATAAACTTGATGTCAATAAAACCAGAGTCGCCGCCGCGCTTTTATTGTTTCCAAAGGAAAAGGGTAAAAGTACGAACAAAACCAAAAGATAAGAAGTTTTCAAATAAAAAACTAATAAAAGTCCTGAGATTACAAGTAAGGGGGTTGGTTACACAGAGGGAAGGTGTTATCACCCAAAGTGTGCTAGGTACTCCTAGGGAGTCTTGTTTATGTGTGCATATGTTTTGGTATAAAAGATATTTGAGAAAAAAATAGAGTGTGAGGATGAGAAAAGAATTCATCGATTATATTTTTGTGTTGGACTAGACCTTCGGTCTTGTGCCTACGTACCAACATAAAAACGAGGGATCAAAACCTTGTAGTTCCTGATAAAAATTTCAAAGAAAGTTGGTGAGTTGATTTTGACAAAAATTCAAGAAAAAGGAACAAAAGCCCAAAATTTTAATGAGGTTGTTAGTTCATTTTGTATTTTGAAACTTAAGTCAATATGGTTAAGTTTATTTACAAGTTTGATTAAGAAAATATTTTTAAAAAATTCATTGGCATAAGGCTAAATTTTCTAATTGTTAAAACATGTTTAAGTTTGAAATCACAAGCAAAGAAAGTTTTTGAAAGGAGGGAGAGATTTTAAAATTTAATAAGTGGGAGGAGATAAAGAGACTACCCAGAGCAAAAATTTAAAAGTGAAGAGTTGAAAATATCTGACCAATGAGATGCATTCCAACAGACAAGAATGTCATATAAAAGCATATTTTCCCTTGGACCTTGATCATGTAATAAGCATAATCAATGAGCAATATCCATACGTCATAAAGATCAAGGCATCAAATAAATATAGCCACATCGAAGCAAGCATTCCAATAGTTAGCAGTCTTCATTATCTTCCCATGTAACAGATGAAGTATTCCTTGCTCAACTTAGAATGAAACATCAGACAAAGATTATAACAAAGTAACAATTAAGCACATAGAAATGATATCAGATGAACCAAAGAGATCTAAAGTCTTGCATCAGATGAAAGTCAGTTGTCAAGAATATCTCAGTCTTAGATGTTGGCATTGGACAAGTCCTTTAGCATAAGGAATGTTGCCTAAGCCTAAGTCCAAAAGTTCAGATTAAATCCCAATAGTCCACCAATTTTTTTTAGGGTTTTGTTGTTATTAGGTGTTTTAAGGTCCTAAGACCACAAACAAAATCAAAACACACAAACAAATATATATAATCACAAGATATGGCTCAAGTGAGCATAGTGAAAAGGACTGAATCATAAATAAGTTATATGAAATGTAAATGGAAATGAATGATAAATGACTGAAATTTAAATTGCATAAAGTAAATGACTTGAAAGTAAAAGAAAAATGAATAAAGTCAATGGTTAATTCAAATCTTAGTGTTGAGTTTTAATTTGTTAAGTCATTCTTTAGAGAGCACTCAACCATTCATTCACAAGTATTAATCCTTGAACCAAGACATTTTCCATGAGAAGGGCTCAAATTCTGATAATTCAACAAGTATGCCACTAGCTCTCATGAAAGGAAAAAATATAAAGTCTCCACATAATGCGATGAAGAATAGGAGACTTACAATCTCACTGACTAGAATGATATGCCTTAAGGGTCAAATTTAGCTCTATGTTAAGCAATTGTAATTGGACTTATGTAGAAGTCACAACTATCTGAGGTCGGGCAATAAAAATATAGGTGTTAATGCATGTTAGAGATTTGGTACAAAGAACCAAACTCCTAAAACATACCACACACTAAAATAAAAGTGGGAGGGACCTATTTCAGTCATACTTGTATTGATTCATCTGACACAAGGTCATTGATGAATCAATTAGCATTTACACATTATAGATTTCATTGGTCAAATGAGGGAATGGGGAAGAATAGGGATGAAGATGAAGATGAAGGGGGAAATAAAAACACAAATTGATCATGGGAGGAATTTCATCTGATCAAAATCATCCATTCATTTTGGGAGATGAAATGTACATTTCATCAATCCCCTAAATCCAATGGTTTTTATCAAACAAAAGTTAAATCAAGCATGACTCAGGCCCAAACAGAAAGGTCAAACATCACAAGACCTTAAAAATTTCACAATTTTTGGAAAGTCAGAAGCATTATTAAACAATTAAAAATATGCACAAAAACATTTAGTTTATGAAAAATACCAAATTTAATCCAAAAAATAATTTTAATTCAGGATATGGAAGAGGAAAAATTTAAATATTTTTGGTGAAAGTCCCATATTTTTTGGATTAAAAATGAAATTTCTATGAATTAAATAAAATAAGGAAATTAACTGGAAAATCAGAAAATACAAAAAAAACAAGGGTCATCAGAACTCCCTCATTAATTGAGGTGGCAGATCTGATGGCCAAGCACGCGCTTCCATCAAACACCTCAGTCAACGCGTGTACACGCGTGGTATTCAAAAGTGAGGGTCAGGATTAAAACGTGGATGCATGATCAGATGGTATGGGCAATGCCAACACACCACCGGAGCCGTAGCTCCGGTCATCTTCTTCGGTGGACCTCACCGGACAGGTCCACCCTAAACCACCACCAAAATAAAAAGTAAGGACATCATTTTAAAGGAAAAATGCTCAGGAGCTCGAATCTGGCCTCAATTTCTTCCAATTCCAAGTATATTGAAAGATACATGGATTTGAATATTGAGGATCATGAACTGAGTTGCTTCGATTTGACCTCTAAGCAACTCAATCTTGTTACCCATATTGGTAGGACTTTAGACAACCAATAATCAAGAAAACTAGGTGATAAATGAGGGAGAATTAAAGAAGGGAAGTTTGAGAAAATTCACCTTCGGGTAGCTTCAAATTGGCTTGATCTTGATCTGAATTCACTTGGTTCTTCCTTCTCTTTCTTGTAGTGACCAATTGGGATGAAAAAGGCAATGAATCCTTGGAGTTTGAATCTCAAAACAGAAGGTGAAATTCAAACTCTATTTCAAAGAAACCTTCAAGGAGCTCTATGGTGTGAGGTTCTGAGATCACTTGGCAAAGCTTGGGTAAGGTGTCTGTTGGTCTTGAGGCGATGCACTTGTTTATGTAGGCAATGGGATCCAGTTTTGCACCCTTTGAAATTTTGCCAAGATTAGAAACAATGGTGCATAGATGCATGGGCAACGAATTAGGCCCAATCAATGATGCAATCCAACTTTAATTCGTGCATAATGAATACTGAGGTAATCACATGGAAGCATGCAAAGAGAAATGATCACTTGAATTCAAAACTTTCCAAAACAAACCTTTGAAACGAACCATACACAAATCCCTCAAATCTTGTCCGAATGAAGTGATCTTGGATTTTTTAGAAAGGTGACATCAATGGGAACAACTTTGGTTTTGAAAATTATTCCATTTGAAGATTGGACCATGACGAATTTTGAGGTGGAAGTTTGAGAAATCAAACATAATTGAAATTTTTCTAAGTACCAAGTCAAATAAACACTTCTTCCACCTTGAATAACTTTTTCTATGAGCTTTAAATGGAGATGGTTTCTTCACCAAAGTTGTATATCTTTCAATCCTATTAAATTTGTTTAGAAATTTGACCTCATTTGGATTTTTCATGAGGGATTTATGCATTTTAGAAGTTGAGGAAAATTGCTTGTTCAATGGTAATGGCCCAAAATGACCTATAATGTCTCCTCTTGGAACATGCCCTTGCAAGTTGAATTTGACATTTATCAAAGAATAAAAGTTGGAGAATACATATTGAAATTGATAATGAACTTTGGATGGCCTTTATATCATAAATACTAATAAAGTTATGGTCCTTGGAAGTTAACTTCCTAACTAGGGAACAAACAAAATGACTTATGATCTTTCACCATAAAAAATGACTTTCCAAGCAAAACAAGATCATGATGTCAACACGAAATTTGTTTTTAATGTCATAAGGAGTAAAATTGCTCTTGGATTATTTTCATTTGACAAAAATTATAGGAGATAGGGTCTAGTGAACCCCAACTTTGACTAGTTAACTTTCTCTGGTCAACCTCTTTGGCAAGAAAAGTCTTTCAACAATGACGTCCGCATCACTCTTTGGAAAACTTCAATAACATGATTTAGAACTTGGTAGGCTTGAGAAAGATGAAAGTCAAGAACATAAATCTAAAGTAATTGCCTTGAAGGTAGACTCAAAAGAAGATAAAGATGATGACGCATTGGAGGAAGATGAGAATTTCATGCTCCTTGTTAAAAGGCTTGGTAAGTTCTTTAACAAAAATGATAAATCCTTTAACGCTAAAAAGAATAGACATTTCAGGAAAAAGGAGACCACCATATCTACGCAAGATATAACATGCTACGAATGTGGAAAGCAAGGCTACATAAAGCCGGAATGTCCTAAACTTTCAAAGAAAGGCGGATTCAAGAGCAAGAAGGATTTCAAGAAAAAAAAGCCATATGTTGCATGGGAGGACAATGAAATTAGTTCTTCATCCGGATCAGATAGCGAGGAATGTGCAAACTTGGCGCTAATGTCTTCTCATCATTCCGATGATGAAGAAGAGGTTAGTAATGATTTTTCTCTTTTTGATGATGATGCACAAGGTGAAATTAATGAATTGTTAAATGAATGCAAAATTAATTATAAAACTATATCATCTCTAAAGAAACAAATTTCTTCCTTGAAAGAAAAGATTGAAATTTTTGAAAAAGATTTTGAAAATGAAAAACAAAAGATGATTAGTGAAAAGAAGAATTTTGTATGTCTAAAGTGTGAGTCTATCTGTTTCCAAATTCTCCAACTTAAAAGAGTCCTTGAAAGGTATGAAAAAGGACAAATTGGTTTGGAAGGGGTTCTTAGCCAACAAAGGTACTCAAATGACAAAAGTGGACTTGGTTACTCCAAGTTTTCTAAACCAAGTTCAAATAAAACTATTTTGTTATTCCTAAGGATCAATCTCCAAAAGAAAGAGTCAACACACCAAAAGTTGTGCATCAACGTCCTAAAAAGAAAAGGTTTACAAAGGAAAAGTCTTATATTCCTAGATATAAAAGCAATTTTGAACCAACTTGTTTTTATTGTGGTATTATTGGCCATACGCCTAATGCTTGCTATGTTATAAACTTTAGTGTAGTAAAGGGGCATTATGTATGGGTTGAGAAAGGTATTAATTATGAAGGGCCCAAAGCAATTTGGGTACCTAACAAAACTTAATTTTTTTTTGTAGGTATGCTTGAAAGCCACATCATATCTTTGGTATTTGGATAGTAGGTGCTCCAAGCATATGACTGGTGATGTGCACAAATTTTCAGATCTAATGCTTAAGGCCAAGGTAGGTGCACCAATTTTCATATCCGTCGAAGATGTGCTATATGTTGAAGGACTAAAGCACAACCTCTTAAGCATAAGTCAACTTTGTGACAAAGGATTCAAAATAAGGTTCACAAAAGATGAATGTTTAATTGAAGGCGAAGTCACACAAGAGGTAATGCTTGTAGGTAAGCGAATTAATAATATTTTCATGATTTCCCTTAATGATGTTTCTTTGAAGGTTAAGTGTCTTGCGGCAAATAACAACGACTCATGGTTATGGCATAAGAGATTTGCTCACATTCACATGGAGCACTTGGATAAGTTAGTAAAACATGACCTTGTCATTGGATTACTAAAGATAAAATTCATCAGAGATAGACTTTGCGATGCTTGTCAAAAAGGGAAGCAAACCAAATCAACTTTCACATCCAAGAATGTGGTGTCCACTTCTAGGCCACTACAATTGTTACATATGGACTTATTTGGTCCATCAAGAACAAGAAGCTTCGGAGGTAACTTATATGCTTTAGTTATTATTGATGATTATTCTAGATATACTTGGACATTCTTTTTAGTACATAAAAGTGATGCATTCAAAGCGTTCAAGAAGTATGCAATGCAAATTCAAAATGAGAAATCATTAACAATTGCCTCCATAAGAAGCGATCATGGTGGAGAATTCCAGAATACTTCTTTTGAAGACTTTTGTGGAGATCAAGGAATATTTCACAACTTCTCGGCTCCAAGGACTCCTCAACAAAATGGAGTAGTTGAAAGAAAGAATAGGTCATTGGTGGAACTTGCAAGAACAATGCTTAGCGACTCAAATCTTCCTAAGTATTTTCTGGCGGATGCGGTTAGAACGACATGTTTTGTATGTAATAGAGTTAACATAAGACGTATCCTAAATAAGACTCCATATGAACTCTTCAAAGGAAGGAAACCCAACATTGCTTTCTTTCATATCTTTGGATGCAAGTGTTTTGTCCTTAACAATGACAAAGATAACCTTGGTAAGTTCGACGAAAAATCGGATGAAGGTATTTTTCTTGGTTATTCTTTTACAAGTAAGGAATATAGAATTTATAATAAAAGAACTTTAAATATAGAATAATCCATGCATGTTAAGTTTGAAGAATCTAACCCCTCGAAAGAGGAAATTGTTGTTTGTGATGATGATGATGATTTTGTAGAAATTCCTAAAGAAGATACTTCAAACAAGAATCAAGAAGAACCGATTCAACAAGAGTCAAATGAAAATGATCAACCTAAGGAATGGAGGACTCATAAAGATCATCCTATTGACAAAGTAATTGGTGACATTAGTCAAGGTGTTGCTACAAGATTGAATCTCAAGGATTAATGCTTAAACATGGCATTTGTTTTGCAAATAGAACCCTCTAAGATTGATGAAGCTCTAGGAGATGATCAATGGATTGTTTCTATGAAAGAAGAATTAAACCAATTCGAGAGAAATCAAGTTTGGGAACTTATTTCTAGACCAAGTGGTAAGCACGTCATTGGAAGAAGATGGGTGTTTAAGAAGAAACTTGATGAGAATGGAATAATTGTTCGAAACAAAGCAAGATTGGTCGCTCAAGGGTAGAATCAAGAAGAAGGAATCGACTTTGAAGAAACTTTCGCTCCGGTTGCAAGGTTAGAAGATATTCGTTTATTACTTGCTTACGCATGTTCAATGAATTTTTAGTTATTTCAAATGGACGTCAAAAGCGCCTTCTTGAACGACTACATCAACAAAGAAGTCTATGTCAAATAACCCCCGGGCTTTGAAGACTTCGAGCATTCTTCACATGTATACAAATTGAAGAAAGCGCTCTATGGATTAAAACAAGCACCAAGAGCTTGATATGATAGTCTAAGTAATTTTTTATGTGAAAAAGGTTTTGAAAAAGGCAAAGTAGACAAGACTTTATTTATCAAGAAGATAAAAGGGAACACCTTGCTTGTTCAAGTCTACATAGACGACATAATCTTCGGTTCAACCAACAAAGAACTATGTGAAAAATTTGCCTTGATAATGCAAGGTGAATTTGAAATGTCTATGATCGGAAAGATGAACTACTTCCTTGGATTGCAAATCAAGCAACTAAAAGATGGAATCTTTATCAACCAATCAAAGTATTGCAAAGAGTTATTAAAGAGATTTGAAATGGATGGTTGTAAAACAATATCAACACCAATGGGCTCCAAAACCTATGTTGATCAAGATGAATCGGGTGTGTCACATGATATTACAAAGTATCGAGGTATGATTGGTTCTTTATTATATTTGACGGAAAGTCGTCCTGACATAATGTTTAGCGTGTGTTTATGTGCTCGCTTCCAAGCAAATCCAAAGGAGTCACATCTCACGGTGGTCAAAAGAATCATGAAGTATCTCAAAGGAACAACCAACGTTGGCTTATGGTATCCTATAGGTTGTGTTTGTAAGTTAATTGGTTATTCTGACGCGGATTATGCAGGTTGTAAAACAGATAGAAAAAGTACTAGTGGAACATGTCACATCCTTGGTAATGCATTAGTCTCATGGTCATGTAAGAAACAAGCGTGTGTTGCTCTTAGTACGGCTGAAGCAGAATACATAGCAGCGGGTAGTTGTTGTGCACAAAATCTTTGGCTAAAGCAACAATTAAGTGACTATGGAATCGATCTTGGATGCATACCACTCCGATGCGACAACACAAGTGCGATTAATATTACAAAGAATCCTGTCATGCACTCAAGGACCAAACACATAGACATTCGACACCATTTCCTTCATGATCATGTGCTTAAAGGCGATGTCGAAGTTACCTTTGTCGATACTCATAATCAACTAGCGGACATTTTCACAAAACCACTCGCAAAAGAACAATTTTATAAGATTCAAAGAGAACTTGGCATTTAGGATGAAGGTGATATATAAATCTTCCATAATTATTCACTATACATTATAATGAGGCCAAGGTACGCAAGTTTTTAATTTTTTTTATTTGTGAAATTTCTCTTTAAAATGTGTATATGAAATTTTTGCATTTTGTTGATTTTATATTAGGTAAATTTAATTTTTTGATAAAAAAAAATTCACTCAAAATTGCATTAGTATGTATATTACCTTGTCAAACTAATTTTTTTTTAAAATCCTTCATATTTTGGGCTGTGCAAAGCTACTGTTATTTACTTTTTTCTTAGAGTAATCGGTTACTCCAAATTGGGTAATCGATTACCCTACCACTATTTCTTCCAGATTTTTTTTTAAAATTTTTAACACACATGAGTTTTTGTCATAAAAAGTACTTTTGGTCTTAAGTGTTTTTTCTTGTTTTTTTGCTTAAGTCAATCACTTCAGCATTGGTACTAAGTTTGGTTTATATTATGTTTGTATTATATTTTGTTTCATTCTTGTGTTATGTGGTGCTTGGTGTGTGTTGTTTGCATATTGTTACTTATTTCACCCTATTTGTTAATGACAAAGGGGGAGAAGAGATTGTTATTGTGTTATTTCTTTGTTTTCTGTTTCTCTCTAACAAAATGAAGATTTCAAAAGATTCCTTAAATCATCAATTAAGGGGGAGCATTTGCTAGAGAAACATGCTTGGATTGAACTTTCATTTTTTTTGGGTTGTCATCATCAAAAGGGGGAGATTGTGAAGACATGACTTCTCAAATGTTTTGATGACGACAAACTTCTCTACAAGTCTAAGATTGATTAACAAAAAGGATTGATCAAGATTTAAGCTCATGAAGGAAGTTTTCAACTAAATGATCAAGTCTCGATGAAACTCATGAAGTTTCGTATTTCAAATGAATAGGTATAACACTTGACCTCTAGATGATTATACAAGTGTTCAAAACATGTCTCATTCATGCCATAATCATTGGAAGTAATTTTATGCATCAAAGAAATCATAACACTTCATTTTTTAAGCTATTTTTCAAATCTGGGATAAAGTAATCGATTATCCATTTTAAGGTAATCGATTACTCTATGAAAAATTCAAATATTTTTGCACGTTGGAGGCAAGTAACCGATTACCCATATTAAGGTAATCGATTACCACTGAACTAGAGGCAAAAATCAGTGCATCTCTTCATGGAAACTTTTCTATTTTCTTTACCGTGAACCATGGCATCCTTTGGGTAATTGCATCCATTTGAGGAGGTGTTTAGACAACATATATACATCATTTTTTCAGATTTCAAATTAACCTCCTTGCAAAAATTTCAAATCAATTACTCATATTCTTTCAAACATTTTTCAAGTGTTCTTCCAAATTTTCTTAAGAGTGAAACCTTGCATAAACCATCTTTTTAAGCATCATAGTTTCATTCCATACAAAGAATACTTGTATAATTATTGTGAGAATTAAGTGTTATAAATGAGAAGATCAATTGATAAATTGATATACTTCAAATTTTCAACTATTTCATCTTCTACAAAAATTCAGAATTGTATCTCTTGATTACAACTTATTTTTAGGATTGTTAAGAATAAGTTTGTAAGGTTTTATCCTTGCTATCCGGTGTGTGGATGCAAGAGGTCCTTTTGTGAGAATTTGAGTCTCGATTGGACTTTAACATTGTAAATCCAAGAGGATTGTTCTTGGTGTATTAGAATTAGATAGAAAGGCCTTAAGGTGTCTTGTCTAGGAATCTAACATTATAGTGAATTCTCTTTCGTGTTGAAAGGGGAGTGGAGTACTCTCGATCTATGAGGGGAACCACTATACATCGTGATGTTCTTTACTTTCCGCACTTTACCGCTTTTCATCACATAAGTATCTCAAGAAAGTAAAAATCAATAAACCGTAAAAAATCCAAAAATCGTCTAAGTGCCTCATTCACCCCCCCCCCCCCCCCCCCCTCTCTAAGGCACTCCTTAAATTTACAATTGGTATCAGTGCAGGTTATAGGTAACATGTTCCTAAAAGATCTGCATGGCTTCCGCAAGCACGAATCCGATTTTCAAAGACGGTGGAAGTAGTAACAAACCACCACTTTTCTCTGGAGAATATTTTGATTTTTGGAAGATCCGCATGAAGGCACATCTAGAAGCCCAAGGAGAAGGCATATGGGAAGCCGTTGAAGATGGTCTGCATAATCCTATGAGTGTGGTCAATGGCATTGGTACTCCAAAGATAAAGAGTTCGTATGATGAAGATGATAAGAAAAAAATATTAAATGAAAAGAAAGCAATAAACATTCTTCAAAGTGATTTAAGCATGGACAAGTTCTTCCGCATATCTCAATGCAAATCGGCGAAACAAATATGGGACACCTTAGTGGAGACACATGAAGGCACCGCCGAAGTAAAGAGATCAAGGTTGAATACATTAAGTCAAGAATATGAGATGTTTAGAATGCTGCCCAGAGAATCCATCGTGGTGCTACAAAATAGATTTGTTCACTTGACTAACCACTTGATTGCTCTCGGAAAAACATTTACAAATGATGATCTCAATCTTAAAGTACTAAGATCATTGACTCGAGAATGGTAACCGAAGGTGACGGCTATCTCCGAAAAGAAAAGTCTTTCAACAATGACGTCCACATCACTCTTTAACAAACTTCAAGAACATGAGTTAGAACTTGGTAGGCTTTAGAAACATGAAAGTCAAGAAAAGAAATCTAAAGGAATTGCCTTAAAGGTAGACTCAAAAGAAGATAAAGATGATGACGCATTAGAGGAAGATGAGAATTTCATGCTCCTTGTTAAAAGGCTTGGTAACTTCTTTAACAAAAATGATAAATCCTTTAACGCTAAAAAGAATAGACATTTCAGGAAAAAGGAGACCACCACATCTACGCAAGATATAACATGCTACAAATGTGGAAAGCAGGGCCACATAAAGCCGGAATGTCCTAAACTTTCAAAGAAAGTCGGATTCAAGAGAAAGAAGGATTTCAAGAACAAAAAGACATATGTTACATGGGAGGACAACGAAATTAGTTCTTCATCCATATCGGATAGCGAGGAATGTGAAAACTTGGCGCTAATGGCTTCTCATCATTCTAATGATGAAGAAGAGGTTAGTAATGATTTTTCTCTTTTTGATGATGATGCACAATATGCAATTAATGAATTGTTAAATGAAATCAAAATTCTTTATAAAACTATATCATCTCAAAAGAAACAAATCTCTTCCTTGGAACAAAAGATTGAAATTTTTGAAAAAGATTTTGACGTTCTTATTCGCAGCTTCAACAACCCCATTCATCTTAGGTCTGTAGGGAGAACAATTATGATGTGGAATCTTAAAAAAGAGCTACCACTATATTATTGTTCAAGTTAGATCCATTATCAGTAATGATTTTACTTGGCACACCATAACGATATATAATTTGATTCTTGATAAACCAGACCACCACCTGCTTGGTCACATTCGCATATGATGCCGCTTCACCCCACTTTGTAGAGTAATTTATAGCCACCAGAATGAAACGATGTCCGTTCGAAGCTTTGGGTTCAATCATTCCAATCATATCAATTCTCCACATGGAGAAAGGCCATGGGGAGAAAATGACGTTCAACGGTGTCAGGAGAACATGAATCTTATCTACATAAATTTGGCACTCGTTGCATTTCTTCACAAACTTGCAACAGTCAGATTACATTGTCAGCCAATATTAACCTCCTCTCCACATCTTCTTTCCCATAACAAGTACATTGGAATGAGTACCAAAGGAACCTTCACGGGCTTAAGTCATCTACAGGTCTGCTTCGTGTCTATCCACACATCTGAGCAAAACCATATCAAAATTTCTCTTGTAAAGCACATCACCATTTAGATAGAAGTGCCCAGCTAATCTTCTCAAAGTCTTCTTATCTTTCAAAGGTGCCCCAGACGGGTAAATCTGACTTTGGAGGAAACATTTGATGCCAAAATACCATGGCTTTTCATCTCTGACGTCTTCAACAACTAATACATGAGCTGGCTTATCAAGATGTTTCACGGTCAAATTAGGAACTTCATTCCAAAAACTCACCACAATCATTGAAGCCAATGTCGCAAGAGCATATGCCATTCGGTTTTCATCTTGACGAATGTGATGAAACTCAACCTTTATAAAGAAAGTTGAAATCCTCCTCGCATAGTCTCTATATGGTATTAACCCAGGTTGATTCGTATGTCGTTCACCTTTGATCTGATTGACAACCAAAGTTGAATCTCCACAGACGTCAAGATATTTGATTCTGAGATCAATGGCCTCTTCAAGCCCCATAATGCAGGCTTCGTACTCAGCCATATTGTTTGTACACTTGAAGGTAAATCTAGCTGTAAATGGAAAATGTGTGCCTTGAGGAGTAATAATCACCACCCCAATGTCATTACCATATGAATTAACAGCTCCATCAAATACCATGCCCCAACGGGAACCAGGCTCCGGCCCTTCTTCAAGCAATGGTTCATCACAATCTTTCATTTTCAAGTAGAAAATTTCTTCATCAGGAAAATCATACTGCACTTATTGATAACTTCAATAGGTTGGTGAGCCCAATGGTCAGCCAAGACACTCCCTTTAATTCCTTTTTGAGATAGGTATTCAATATCATACTCGGATAACAACATCTGCCAACGAGAAATCCTCCCATTTAAAGCGGACTTCTTCAAAATGTACTTGATTGGATCCATTTTGGATATCAACCAAGTAGTATGATTCAACATATACTGGCGCAGACGCTTAACAACTTAAGCCAATGCGCAACATGTCTTCTCAAGCATTGAATACTGAGTCTCACAGTCGGTGAACTTCTTACTAAGGTTGTAAATTGCATATTCTTTCTTTCCATATTCATTTTGTTGACCAAGAACATAACCCATACTCTATTCAAGCACAGTCAAATACATGATCACGGGTGTTCCTTCAACAGGTGGAGAAAGAATAGAAGGCTCAAGTAGATACTCTTTGATATTACCAAAAGCTTTCTAGCAATCCTTGGTCCAATCACAAGACTGATCTTTCCAAATAAGTTTGAATATAGGCGCACATGTGGCAGTCATGTGCGATATAAATCTTGAGATATATTTCAAGCGGCCGAGAAAACCTCTGACTTGCTTCTCAGTTTTGGGCGCATACATTATTTGGACCAAGATTGAAGGAATTGCGCATGGGTGTAATGCATGGCCCCATGTGGAAATATTTGTAACCAATTTCCATTTCAACATTGCATGGTCCCTTGATTTTGTTTCAACATCATTTGGAATAGAGTTTGGACCTTTTGACATCATTGATTGGGCTTTGTACACGCCCATGCAAACATGCATGAGATCATTGATATTTTTGGATTTTTGATGGAATTGTGTGAAAATATCTTGGTAGCCTATAAATATATGACCTTGGTGATCAGAAATGGGATCCTCTTGCCCATGCTTCGACCCCCTTCTTCCACAAACACCATTGAAAGGATAATCTTGAAAATTTCTTTAGAAATCGAGTTTCAATTCTCATTCTGTTTTAGAATTGAAACTCCAAGAGTCCAAGATTTTTAATCATTAATATCATCTCCTACAAGCTTCTAGAGTCAAGCCAAGCCAAATTGAAAGCAATATCAAGCTGATTTGGACTCCCCAAAGGTGAGATTTCAGAAACTTCTCTTGTTTGATTCTCCCTCATTTCTCATCCATTTTCCTTGATTGTTGGTTTGCTGAAGTCCTACTAATGTAGGCAACAAAATTGAGTTGCTTTGAGGTCATATCAAAGCAACTCAGTTCATGATCCTCAAAATTCAAATCCATGTATCTTTCAATATACTTGGAATTGGACAAAATTGAGGCCAGATTCGAGCCCCTAAGCATTTCTTCTTTAAAATCATGTCCTTGTTTTTAATTTTGGTGATGGTTAGAGGTCATCCAGTCCGGTGAGGTTCACTAGAGAAGATGACTGGAGCCCTAGCCCTAATGGTATGTTATCATGTTCCCAACCCTTTGATTCATTCAAAACGTTTTAATCTCGTCCCTTGTGTAGTGATAAATTCATGACCATTAAGCTATGGATAAACTTAATGTCAATAAAACCAGAGTCACCACCACGCGTTTATTCTTTCCAAGGGAAAAGGGAAAAGTATGAATAAAACCCAAAGATAAGAAGTTTTCAAATATGAACTCATAAAATGCCATAGATTACAAGGAAGGGGGTTGGTTACATAGAGGGAAGGCGTTAGCACCCAAAGTGTCCTAGGGACTCATAGAGAGCCCTTTTTTGTGTACATATGTATTTTTGTACAAAATGATGTTTTGAAATAAATAGAGTGGAGGGATGAGAAAATAATTCATTGATTATATTTTTGTGTTTGACAAGACCTTCGGACTTGTGCCTACGTACCAACATTAAATAAGGGATCAAAACCTCGTAGTTCGTGATAACAATTTCAAAGTGGATGCATTGTTTTTAATAAAAAAATTAAGTTTAACAAAGGCACAAAGGGCCTAAAAAGTTTGAATGAGTGATAGTTCTTTTTGTCTTTTTGAAATTTTAAGTCAAGTATAGTTAAATTCATTTACAAATTTGATTAAGAAAATAGTTTAAAAATTCAGTGGCATAAGGCCAAAGTTTCTAATTTGCAATATGGTCTAAGTTTAGGATAAAAAACAACACAAGAAAAGAAGATTTTAAAAGGAGGGAGAGATTTGAAATTAAAGAAGTTGGTAAGAGATGAAGAGACTAATCCTAAGCAAAAATTTAAAAGTTAAGAGTTGAAAAGATCTGAGCAATGGGCTACAATCCAATTGACAAGAATGTCATATAGAAACCCCAAATTTCCCTTGGACTTTAAAATCAAGCAATATCAATACACAAATAGCAAGATGAAGAGAAAGGCATCAAATAAAGATAGCCACATCCTAGCTTAGCAACTTCATGATCTCCTTCAAAATCTCTTATGCATTAGATGAACTCAAAGATAGGCACCAGGCACAGGTCCAAAGTAACAACTTTAATAAGACCATGTAGCAGATGAACTTAGATGAGATTATAATACTTGCATCAGATGAAGTTTCAAATGACAAGCACTTAATTTTATGAAAGTTGGCATTGGCCAATTCCTTTTGCATAGGGAGTGTTGCCTAATTCTAAGTCCAATGTCGCAAATCATATCCAACAGTCCGTACAAATGTCTTTTAGGATTTTTGTTGTTATTATGTACATTAAGGTCAAAAGACCACAAAAAGAAACAAATATATACAATCACAAAATGAGGATCAAATGAGCAAAGTGAAAATGACATTAAAGTAAACAAGTTGAATGGTATGAATAATGGGAAATGAATAAATACTTAAAATTAAAGTGCATAAAAGTAAATGACTTGAAATTAAATGTTAGTTGTTAGTTGATTAGAAGTTAGTATTGCTTTTGCTTTTGTTTTATTTAAGTCATTCTTTGGAGAACACTCAACCGACTATTCACAATCATGGATCCTTGAACCAAAACATCTTTCAAAGGAAGGAAAAAAGGCCATGTTTTCACACAATACCATGAAAGAGGGGAAACTTACAATCTCACTTACTAGAATGTTATGCCTTTTGTGTCAACAATTTAGCGCTAGGTTAAGCAATCATAATTGGACTTATGTAGAAGTCACAACTATTTGAGGTCGGACAATAGAAATTTTAGTGTTAATGCATGTTAGAGATATGGTATAATGAACCATACTCCTAAAACATACCACACTTCAAAGAATATGCAAAAGAGGTGGACCGAATCTCATACACACTTATGTTTGTTTTGCAATTAACTAGCCTTAGGATATAGAGACCTCAAAGGTCCATGAAATTAATGAGAAGAGAATGGGATTGAGATGAAGAGGGAGGGGAAATGGAATCAACACAAATTGGTCAAACGAGAACTTTTATCAAATTTAAATCATTCATCCATTTTGGGAGATGAAATGTATATTTCATCAATCTCTTAAATCCAATGATTTTAACTCAACAAAGTCAAATCGACATTGACCAAGGTCCAATAACACAAGTCAAACTCAACAATTCAATATCGAAAGCTCAACACAATTTATTTTGCATTTAAACAACTAAAATCAATTAAATAATGCATTAATTTAAATTATGGTTGGTCAAAATCCTAAAACCTCATTAAAACACCAAATAAATGGCCATAAGATTTATCATAGGTCAAACAAGGTCAAAGGACATTGGAGAAAAAATTTAATTAATTTTGGAAACTTAAAACTATTTTTAAACAATTAAAAATAATCACAAAAATAATTAAATCATGAAAAATATTAATAATGATCCAAAAAATAATTTTAATTCAGAAAATGAGAGAGAATTTTATTTAAATTTTTTTGGTGAAACTCTCATATTTTTTGGATCATTATTAAAATTAATATGAATTAATGAAAATCAGAAAATAGGAAAAAACGTGGACCATTTGATCTCCCTCATTAATTGAGGTGGCAGATCAAGTGGCTCCTAGCGCGCGTTCCATGGTGGAGTCAATTCAAAGCGTTGTATGGATGGTTTGCAAAACCAAGGCACAAGATTAAAACATTTGAAAAGGATCTTGTGGTTCGGATGAGTGTCAGCACACCGATGGAGCCAAAGCTACGGTCTCCTTCTCCGGTGAGCTTCACCATACTGGTTCACTCATAACCATCACCAAAATTAAAAAGAAGGACCTGAGTTTAAAGTAAAAATGCCCAGAAGCTCGAATCTGGCCTCAATTTCTCCTAACTCCAAGTATATTGAAAGATAGAGGGAGTTGAATTTTGAGGTGTATGATCTGAGTTGCTTCGATTTGACCTCAAAGCAACTCAATCTTGTTGCCTACATTGGTAGGACTTCAGACAACCAAATATCAATAAGAATTATGAGAATTGAGTGAGAATCGAAGAGATGAAAATTTCTGGAAAATACTTCAATGTAAGTATGTATTCAATCGATCTTGCTCTTGCTTGCTATTGATCTTTCTCTGGACAATTGATGGAGTGGAATTGAATGATCAGAAGGCACATGACTCTTTGAGTTTTGAATCTCAAAATAGTGAGATTCAAACTCAATTTCCAATGGAAATTATCAAGGTTATCCTTTGAAATGAGAGGGTTTGAAGGTTGGGAATCAAAGCTGGCGCGCAGGGTCCCTGATACTGATGGCAAGGGGTTCTATTTATAGCCATATGGTTTGATATTTGCACACTTGAAATGAAGATCCAAAAATAGCAATGTACATTGCATGGGTGCATGGGCGTGTGATAGGCCCATGTACTCACTCCTTCTGGTCCACAATTGAGTACAAACAACACTGAAGTCATGTTGGAAAGCTATGCATATGTGTATGGAAGGTTCAAGTTCACTTATGCCAAATGATGACCCAATGTTCAAGCCATGTGCAGGTCACTCATATCTTGTCTAAATGGGATAAAATTGGACTTTTTGGAAAGTTTAGATCAATAGGAACAACTTTCATGTTGAACACTTTTTCATTTAAAGCTTGGATCATGATGAATTTTGAGGTGGAAGTTGTGAAAATCAAACATGTTAAAAACATTTCTAAGTGTCAAGCCATATGTTCACTTATTCCAACTTGGCTAACTTTTTATGTGAGTTTCAAATGAAAAATTTTGCTTCATCAAAGTTGTATCTCTCTTAAGCTAATTCAAAATGGTCAAAAATTTGACCTCATTTGGATTTAATATGAAGGAGTTATGCATTTTTGAAGTTGAGGAAATCACTTGTTCAATGGCATTGGTCTAAAATGACCTATAATGTATCCTCATATCACATGAATATAAAAGTTTAATTTTCTCTTCCCCCAAACATCAAAATTGAAGTAGACATCTTGAATTTGATTGTGCAACTTAGAAATCTTTCATATCATAAAAATTGAGCAAGTTATGGCGTTAGGAAGTTGAGTTTGGGGAAAAAGGGTTGTGTGTTGGCAGGCTATGACTTAAGAACAACTGGGGGAATCGAGGGATTCCATAAAAGTGAATCGATGGAAAGAACAAAAGGAACACCTGCAGGGGAAGCGGGTAAATCAAAACAAAGCTGAAATACTCGAACCAAGCAGGAAACAACGATTCCACAAAGGGAAAACGCACTCAAACTCGACTGGGGAAGAAAAGATCTTCAACACAGGAGGAGCAGAAATCTATTATCCATTACCGATTACTGGGTAAGGAGATAACAAAAATCTGATAGAGAGGACATCCGTTACTGGTTAGGGTAAACATATCAAGGATGAATCGATGAAGGCAACCAGGATGTGTATTCATTATCGTTTACTGGTAAGAATAAACTGCTAGGAAAAGCCAAAATAGGATTTACAACTACCAGTTACTGGGCAGAAGACCACCGGGGAGAGAATATCCATCCCCGATTAAAGTGAACATATCAAGGATAGACTCAAAGGAAATAAAACTTGTCATCGGTTAGGATGAACATATCCAGGATAGACTTGCATGGGGATTCTAGGGAGGATATCCATCACCGGTTAAGATGAACATATCAAGGATAAACTGCTTGAAAAAGTAGGAATTACATCTATCGAATGCTGGATAGAATACCAAAAAGAGAATATCCGTCATCGGTTAGGATGAATATATCTAGGATAGACTCAGAGGGGGAAATAGGAATTACGTCTATCAGTTACCGAATAGAATACCAAAAAGAGAGTATCTGTCATCGATTAGGATGAACATATCAAGGATAAACTCAAACAAGGGAAGAAAATATTCGTCATCGATTAGGATGAACATATCAAGGATATACTTCCTGGGAGACGTGAAAACGAATCCGCCGGTGGAACAAGGTTACCTTTGCCGGGTATTGGGAAAAAGTAACAAACATGAGAAGAATATTACTAGTTACTAGGTAATAGGCTCTCAAGGGACCAAAAGCATCAATCCATGTAAGATCTATAAAGAAACGGTCAATCAAAGGACTCATCCTAATGAGGATATAACTCAGTAGGAGTGGTTCCATCCAGATAATCAACTGGGGAGGAAATTGAAATAATGATCATCCACGAGGAAATATCTCAGTGGGGAAAGAGAAAGGTTAAAGTCTTTCTGCTTAAAGGGATGACACTCTACAATTGAAAGAGGACAGACAAACCAAATATGCATGGGGAGAAGGCAAACCACCATAGCAAAGGATCAAAGCGAGCAATGAATCGCAAAGTGAAATAATAATATTATATGAGTGTATACGTATATGTATATGTATATATGATGATTATGCTGACAAAACGATCACAAAGGATACAAGCGTCACCGATTTGAATCATCGATACAACCCCTAGAAAATCCTCATGGGAGGGAAATAACTGCTAGAGAGAAATAAACACACGTTTGAAGGCTCAATCCTGGTTGGGTAAAGCACAAGGAGAGGATCTGCTGAGGAAACTGCTACAAACTCTGTGGGGAACTTTAGGTCAACACCATATCAAATGGGAGATAACCCTGCAGGGGATAAACACAATAGCTACTCAACATCAGGAGTAACTCTAACGATCTGCGAGGAATCAAAATTCCGCCGAATCCATGCTAACTGCTGAAATAACACGCCTACAACTCAAGGGAGGCCAAAAAACTTGGCTGGGGAAACCAACAAAATTCAGCTATTGAAATGCTGCCGAGGATGAAATAGGGATTACACCCATTGCTTAGGGAAAACCAATAATGCTCCATATTTTAGGGCTTACTGCTTTTCAAACTGCTGTTGATATTCCTTTAAAATGATATGGGTTGCTTAAAATAAATGCTTTTATATATTTAAGAAAATATGATTTTAATTTAAAATTTAATTTCAAAATGATCATAATAAAACTTAAATCTATTTGGCTGAATTAAACAAGAGTAGAAACCATTGGATACAAAGTTCAACTTTATTTAATGGAATAGGAGTCTGTAAATGACAAGACTTCATAGATCTTTACAAAAGTTGAAAAATGGTAATTTACATGTAAAAGGGCTACATTGAATACAATGATCACTAATCCTTCTACCAACTTTTGATGTCCACTGTGCTCTTGGCGATTTCATCAAAGATGGTGAATCGGAATTGACCAATTTGCTGAAGAATGTCTTCAAAACTGAAGATCAGCAAGATGTAGTTACTTGCAATAATCCCTAATTTTTGCATAAATTTCCCCAGGATGGGGTACTCAATTTATCAGAATGATCTTTCTGTTTTTATGTCTCTAATTTTTGCGTTGATCACCCTTTCGGGTTGCAATCCACCGAGACCCTCATTTTTTCCTAAGCCGCTCTTTCAGGTTTTTAGCTTAGCGAGCTATTATTTTCTTTTTAGGCGAAGTATTTCTTGACTCCATCTACATTCACGGGACGAGTGAACTCTTCACCATTCGTAGTTGTAAGAATCAAAGCACCGCCTGAAAAGGCTCTCTAAACAACATACGTGCCTTCATAATTAGGAGTACATTTGCCCCTAGAATCTAGCTTGAAAGATAGAATCTTCTTGAGCACAAGGTCACCTTCTCTGAACACACGAGGTCTTACCTTCTTATCAAAAGCTTTATTCATTCTCTGCTGATAGAGCTGACCATGACACATGGCAGTCAATCTCTTCTCTTCAATTAAATCCAGTTGATCATACCTGGTCTGACACCATCCAGCCTCAGTCAACTTGGCTTCCATCAAGACATACAATAATGGGATCTTAACATTTAGTGGGAGCACATCTTCCATGCCATAAATAAGTGAGAAAGAGGTTGCCCTTGTTGAAGTGCGGATGGATGTACGATACCCTTGCAAAGCAAATGGAAGCATCTCATGCCAATCTTTGTACGTCACAACCATCTTCTGGATTATCTTTTTGATGTTCTTATTTGCAGCTTCAACAACCCCATTCATCTTGGGTCTGTAGGGAGAATAATTATGATGTGGAATCTTGAAGTCCTTGGAAAGAGCTTCAAGCATATTATTATTCAAGTTCGATCCATTATCAGTAATGATCTTACTTGGCACACCATATCTGTATATAATCTGATTCTTGATAAACCTCACAACAACTTGCTTGGTCACATTCGCATACCATTCCGCTTCAAACCACTTTGTGAAGTAATCAATAGCCACCAGAATGAAACGATGTCCATTCGACGCTTTGGGCTCAATCATGCCAATCATATCAATTCCCCACACGGAGAAGGGCCATGGGGAGGAAATGACGTTCAACAGTGTCAGAGGAACGTGAACATTATCTACATAGATTTGACACTAATGGCATTTCTTCACAAACTGATAACAATCAGATTCCATTGTTAGCCAATAGTAACCTGCTCACAACATCTTCTTTGCCATAGCATGTCCATTGGAATGAGTACCAAAGGAACCTTTATGGACTTCAGTGATCAATAGGTTTGCTTCGTGTCTATCAGCGCATCTGAGCAAAACCATATCGAGGTTTCTCTTGTACAGTATATCACCATTCAGGTAGAAATTGTCGGTTAATCTTCTCAAAGTCTTCTTATCTTTCAAAGATGCCCCATGCGGGTAAATTTGACTTTGGAGGAAATATTTAATATCAAAATACCACGACTTTTCATCTTGGACCTCTTCAACAACAAATACATGAGCGGGCCTATCAAGAAGCATCATAGTAAGATTGGGACCTTTATTCAAGAACTTCATCGTAATCATTAAAGCCAAAGTTGCAAGAGCATTTGCCATCCGATTTTCATCTCGAAGGATATGATAAAACTCATCCTTTGTAAAGAAAGTTGAAATCCCCCTCGCATAATATCTATATGGTATCAAACCGGGTTGATTCGTCTCCCATTCACCTTTGATTTGATTCACAACCAAAGCTGAATCTCCATAGACGTCTTAATACTTGATTCTGGGATCAATGGCCTCTTCAAGCCCCATAATGCAGACATCATAATCAGCCATATTGTTTGTACAGTTGAAAGTCAATCTAGCTGTAAATGGAAAATGTGTGCCTTGAGGAGTAATGATTAATGCCCCAATGCCATTACCATATTGATTAACAACTCCATCAAATACCATGCCCCAACGGGAACCAAGTTTTGGCCCTTGTTCAAGAAATGGTTCATCACAATCTTTCATTTTAAAGTACAAGATCTCTTCATCAGGAAACTCATATTGCACTGACTGGTAATCTTCGATCGATTGGTGAACTAAATGATCAGCCAAGACACTACCTTTGATCGCTTTCTGAGATTGGTATTCAATATCATACTCTGATAACAACATCTTCCGTCGGGAAATCCTTCCAGTTAAGGCAGGCTTCTCAAAAATATACTTGATTGGATCCATTTTGGATATCAACCAAGTGGTATTATTCAACATATATTGACGCAGACGCTTAGCAGCCCAAGCCAGTGCGTAACAAGTCTTTTCAAGCATAGAATACTAAGTCTCACAATCGGTGAACTTCTTACTGAGGTAGTAAATAACATATTCTTTCTTTCCAGTCTCATCTTGCTGGCCAAGAACATAACCCATACTCTCTTCAAGCACAACCAAATACATGATCAACAGTCTTCCTTCAACAGGCGGAGACAGAATTGGAGGCTAAAGTAGATACTCTTTGATACTGTCAAAAGCTTTCTGACAATCCTTGGTCCAATCACAAGAGTGATCTTTCCAAAGAAGCTTGAATATAGGCGCACATGTGGCAGTCATGTGTGAAATGAATCTGGAGATATAATTCAAGTGGCCGAGAAAACCTCTGACTTGCTTCTCAGTTTTGGGTGCAGGAATCTCTTGTATTGCTTTGATCTTGGAAGGATCAACCTCGATACCCTTCTCGCTAACAATAAATCCCAATAACTTACTAGAACGAACACCAAATGTACACTTATCGGGATTCAAGCGGAGTTTGTACCTCCTCAAACACTGTAATAGCTTCAACAAATACTCAACATGTTCTTCTTCATCACTGGATTAAGCAATCATATCATCGACATAGACTTCAATCTCTTTATGCATCATATCATGAAAAAGAGTAGTCATTGCACTCTGGTAAGTTGCACCAGCATTCTTTAGACCGAAAGGCATTACTCTATAACAGAATGTTCCCAGGGTGTAATGAATCTGGTCTTCTCGATATCTTCGGGTGCCATCTTGATCTGATTATATCCGAAAAAAATTTCCATAAATGAAAATACTTTGAATTTAGCTGTGTTATCTGCTAACATATCAATGTGTGGCAGAGCAAAATCATCTTCCGGACTGGATTTATTCAAATCTCTATAATTAACACACATACGGACTTTTCCATCCTTCTTTGGAACATGCACGATATTGGCCACTCATTACGGATATTCAACAGTAATAAGGAAACTGACATCGATTTGCTTCTGTACTTCTTCTTTGATCTTTACTGCCATATCAGGATGAGTTCTTCTCAATTTCTAATTGACTGGCGAGCATTCTAGCTTCAACGGCAATCTATGCTCCACAATCTCAGAATCAAACCCAGGCATGTCTTGATAGGACCAGGCAAACACATCTGAATACTATTGAAGAAGATCAATCAACCACTTCTTAACCTCTGGACACAGCTGAGACCCAATTTTGATCTCCTTCACATCATCCTCGGAACCTAAGTTGACTCGCTCGATCTGCTCTTCGAACGGCTGAATGGCTTTTTCCTCGTGCTCAAGTAGACGAGACAATTCATCAGATACTTCTTCATCACTTCCTTCCTCAGCCTCAAACATAAGGAATTCAAAGTTTGGCGAAGGAGTAGGATCATGGTATTCAATGGGTTTAGAAACCAACCTGCATAATGATTTGATATTTTTATTTTAGAGAAGTGATTTGGGGACCAAATATTTTGCAGATGGACAAATTATATTTTAATTATATTTTTTGCAATTACCATTTTCCAGAAGAAAAAAAAAAGTAAAAATAAAAACATCATAGATGTGGATGAATAGAATTGAAAATTCCAAACAATGTTCACTTCTCCCTTAGGCATAGGAGAAGTATTTTCAAAAACAATAAAAGCAATTACTTAGAGCGATGCATAATAACCGGAACATCAACAGCAGACCAATTGTTGCAAGCTTTTCCATGCGTCATAAAATTGGTGCAGTCTTCATCTTCATCACCCTCGATCACGGCAGATAAGTGTTGTTCATTACCATGAATGAACCCTCCGCTACGTAAATTGGGTTACACATCTTCAGCTCTGATCTTAAATGAACCTTGTTGGAATCCCAAACCAGCTCTGCTCTTGTTCTTGGTGACTTCTATCATCTGTCCCCACTGATCAGAAATACCATATTAGACAATATTCTTGGCATCTTTGAAGGAGGACATAGGTGCCCCAACTCTCTTTTCCTCAGCAATGGATAGAGCTTGGAACGAAGTTCCAACCTCATCCTCAGCTTGTACATAAGAGAAAGATGACAGATGGCTTAACAACAAAGCCTTCTCCCCACCGACAATAACAAGCTTTCCCTTCTTGACAAACTTCAATTTCTGGTGGGAAGTTGATCTAACGGCTCCTGCCTCATGTATCCATGGCCTTCCTAACAAGAAGTTATAGGCCGGGTGGATATCCATCACTTGGAAAGTAATTTGGAAATCACTCAGACCAATCTTTACAGAAAGGTCCACTTACCAATCATGGTCTTTTGAGAACCATCAAATGCCTTGACGATTATGCCACTATATCTCATCGGAGCTCCTTGATATGTCCATCTAGAAAGAGTTGATTTGGGAAGAACATTCAATGAAGAATCGGTATCAACCAAAACGTTTGACAAGGCATCCTCCTTGTAGTTCATTGAAATAGGCAACGCTAAGTTGTGATTTCTACCTTCCTTAGGAAGTTCCTCATCACAAAAGCTCAAATTGTTGCAAGAAGTGATGTTAGCCACAATATGATTAAACTTATCAACCGTTACATCATGCTCTACATACGCTTGCTCCAATACTTTTTGCAATACTTCTCTGTGCGCTTCAGAATTCATAAGCAGAGACAACACTGAAATTTTGGAAGGATTTTGGAGAAACTGCTCCACTATATTGAACTCACTCTTCTTAATCAACCAGAGTACCTCATCACCATCATTTAGTTCCAAACCACTGGATTCCCCATACTGACACTTTGGAGCGCTAATTGGATCCACTACAGGCAGTTCCAACTTCTTACTGGCAGATATATCTTCTACATTCTTCGGGAACACTGGCCTAAAAACATGACCACTACGGGTCACCTTCGTAACATCAGCAATGCTCACAATAGAACTGGTCGAAGGTAATGGAACCTCTTGACTATTCTCTAACATAGTAGCGTTATACTGATACGGGACAAGCTTATCGGATGCATACGGGACTGGACCCGCTAACCGTATTACCAACGGCGATACCGATCTATGGTTGACACTGTTATTGTTTCTACTATCAAATTGAATCACCACTCTCTCTGGCATCTTGAACACTAGAACTATTACATTCTCCTCGTCTCTCAAGTGATGGGACTGAAGAATCTGAATCATACCCTCATCCATCAACCTCTATATGTCTCTCTTCACAACCACACAACCTCGAGGATTAACACTACAGATTGCATAACTATCATGGTCATGCTCACAATCACTTACCAAACAGATATCTTTGTACATCATCACCAAGGACCTTCTAATGAAATGGACATCAAAGACTTTGAACTCCCCAGGACAACCATCTACCATGTTAACAAAAGGGTTACCATGAGCAGGTAGTGGGTTAGCTTTGACATTCGGTGCACGGTCCTCAGAGGACACCATCCCACTTTTAACCAACTTCTAAACTTCGTATTTCAAGGGGTAACAACTCTCAATATCATGGCCAGGAGCCCCTTGGAGAAAGGCACAGTGAAGCTCTAGCTTGTACCACCATGGAAGTGGTTCTGGAATTTGCGGAGGATTTCTCGGTTGCAAAAGGTTCTTGAGAAGAAATGATGGATACAATCAAACATAAGACATAGGAATCAGGTAAAAATAGACCTTCTTCCTCTCAAAGCTTTGTTGTTGTTGATGATTGTTGGTGGTGTTGTTGTTGTTGTAGTTGTTTGTTCTTTGCGGTGGTTGTTGTTGAACTGGAATTGATTGATTGTTGGTTAACACTGGAATAACAGATGATACTTGATGATGATGTTGACGGGGTTGTGGACTTCTTCTAGCATGAGGCCTCCTCTGCCTCCCAACTGATACTGCGTTAGTCTCACCTTCTTTCTTTCTGGAAAACCCACTGCCTTACTTCTTGCTAGACGAAATCTCCTCTTTAGACAACCGTCCCTCTCGCACACCTCCTTCTAACCTCATCCCCATGTTTACCATTTCGGTAAAATCGCTGGGGGCACTGGAAATCATGCGCTCATAGTAAAATGAGCTCAGGGTCTTGAGAAAAATCTTGGTCATCTCCTTTTCTTCCAAAGGAGGGGTAATCTAAGCGACAAGCTCTCTCAATCGCTGAGCATATTCCTTGAACGCCTCTTTGTCCTTCTGAGACAATGACCTCAACTGGTCTCTATCTGGCGCCATATCCATATTATATTTGTACTGCTTCATAAATTCTTGACCCAAATCGTTGAATGTGTGGACACTCTCACTATCAAAACCCACGTACCACCTCAGAGCGGCACCAGTCAGACTATCTTGGAAATAATGAATCAATAACTAATCATTATCGATTTGTATCGACATCTTTCTAGAATACATGATGAGATGACTGACCAGACAGGTATTCCCTTTATACTTTTCAAAGTCAGGGACTTTGAACTTCATCGGGATCTTGACATTAGGAACCAAGCAAAGGTCCACAACACTCTTACCGGACAAATCTTTTCCCCTTAAGGTCTTCAACTCCTTTCGCATCTCAAGGAATTGGTCTTTCATTTCATCCATCTTTCCATAAACATCAAGGCCCTCAGATGGCTCGGAATGATAGACGGTGTCCTCAACACGAAGCAGAGTGTAAACAATCGGTGGTGGCACAGACATGATCGGGCTAGATGCCGACATGGAAGCAAAAGTAGGCACAAAACCTTCAGGTACAAAGTTGGGCGGCATTCCCCACGGGAATACGGAAGGCATGGCAAGAGCGAAATAAGTGGCAGGCACGGTTGAAGAAACAACCTCTGATATGACCGTCCTCTGAGGAGGAGGAGTTGCAGGCGTTGGAGAAGATTGACTTTGAGCAGCTAGGAATGACTCCATCATGGCAGTCAGATGGGCAATCTCGTCCCTCAAGTCTCTGTTCTCTTGCTCTAGATGTTCCATGATCCTTGGATGATTGGCGCAAGTATTGTATCGATGAGTCAGCTTGGCTGAAGCACAGGAGAAGAACCATTAAGACATCTGGCGAAAGAGAAACATGTATGCAAATGATGCATGAAAATGCAATGCTTGATTGTTTTTATTTTCAAGGAACATATTATTTTATTTGCAAATATATAATCATAACAATTGCATAATTTGATTGACCATAAAAAATCTTTTTTATATATATAATTTGGAAGGATTACACTGAGTACAATTTTAGAAAGCAAAATACAAAAAAACAATAGAAAAGGAGACTAATCATCCTAAGGATCCCTAACAACTATGTCAGAAGATCGGGCCGCAGGCGTGTACTTCCTTCGGATGCGTCGGATCTCGGACTCAAAAGAAGTCTTCATCTGAATCTTCTCGAGGACAAGCTGATCAACAATCTTCTTCCAAGCAACGGAAGGCTAAGGCATACTAGAGGAAGATGAAACCTCTGGTTCTCTCTGTCTCTTTATAACTCGGTCTTCAAGAAGCTCGATAAGTGCATCCTTATCCTTAGACTCAAGCTGCAACTCCTCATGCTTTCTGCTTAAAGCATGGAAACGTTCTTCCTACATATCCTTCTCTTGCTTCATCTTGGTGAGTGCGTCTTCCAATTCCTCTACATCTTGGTTAGGGAGAGTTGGTGGCTCAACCACAACCATAGACATAGCTCTCTCACAAGCGTAAGGCATCTTCAATTCCAAAGCTCTCTTTTTCACCCAAGAAGTGTAAGCTTCCAAAGCTACATAGTTGCGCATACCAAGCTCGGATCTTCCTTTTCTATGCATATTATGCCAAGCATGCACAATCTTCTGCTTCAAATGTTGGGGATTTTTACCCTCTTGATGGAAAAGACCTTCTTACAAAGTGTTATTAGGTTTGTCTCTCAAGGGGAACCCAAGTAGACGACGAGCCAAAGCAGGGTTGTAGTTGATTCCTCCTTATGTACCAATGAGAGGCACATTAGATAATTCACCACAACAATCATTAATCTCCAAGCTACTCAATGAAGAATCATACCAAACTATATCATCATTAATGAGAGACATAAGTCTCTGAGACTACCTTAGACATTGTTTGGTCTCCACAAAAGTAGGCGTCTAAGGCAAGTGCAAAATAAACCACTTGTACAGAAGAGGGACACGACAGACAATAGTTCCACCACCCTTAGAATTCCTTAGATGTAAAGAGAAGTACATATCACCTAACAAAGTAGGTACAGGATTCCCAATTAAGAAAATTTTAATGGCGTTAACATCAACAAAACCATCAATGTTAGGGAACAAAGCTAATCCATAGATGAGCAACAAAAACATAGCTTCGAAAGCATCCACACTACTGGCTTGAGCAAAGGCAGTAGCTTCCTTGATGAGAAACTCAGAAGTCAATCCAAACAATCCTTCTTTCTTCACCCAGTGAGCCTCTATCTCAGACTTCTTCAAGTGAAGAGCTTCAGCTATGATATGAGATCTGGGAATCTCTTCCAATCCACTAAAAGGCACTTATCTAGAAACAGGTATTCCCAAGAGATCGTCATACTCCTCCAACGTAGGCACAAGCTGATAATCAGGAAAAGTGAAGCAATGGTAGAGAGGATCATAAAACTGAACCAACACGCTCAGAATTCCTTCAACCACATCAGCAAACAAGATAGGCAGAAGCTTCCCATGACGTTGCTTGAAATCCAAGGGATCTAATACAAAGGATTATAGCTTCCTTAACTCTATCAAATCTGGACATCTGAAATTGTACTTCTTAGTGTTCCTACGTCCATAATCAATGGTTTGGAAATATTTGCAAATAAGACCTCAGTTCCTTGAAATTATTTCTGGTGTGACGAATATTATGATGCACATGAATGCATGAATCCAACAATCACAAATGAGGGATCACACACAAGGCAAACAAACAAAGGCGAAGGGATGAATCAAGTCATTGTCATGATCAATCATCCATTTTGGTGGATTATGTTTTTCACTGAAATTCTAGTATCAGATATGAGATGTCGAAGTTAATGTCACAACACTAATATCTAAACAATATAAATAGGATAAAAGATAAAGAAACAATAGTACAAGTGACACAAGCAATTGTTAATCCAGTTAGGTGCAAACTCGCCTACGTATGGGGGCTACCACGCCAGGAAGGAAATCCACTAAACAAAATTAGTTCAAAGACTCTCAGTAAACAACTTCAAGTTATAGTCTTTTCACCTAATCTCTACCCGTGTGACTTCTATCTAAGAACTCTTAAATAAGAGACCCTACTCACTCCCCCTCAATCACAGCAGTGATGTAAAAACAAATATTACAAAGAAAGAAGACACTCTTCAAGAACACATACTTGATCTTGCTTAAAAGCTTCAACCAAGTAAACACACACTCATGCTTCAATGCTTAGAGTGGACAAATTAAAACACAAAAGTCAGTCCAATTCAATCATCAATAGGATGAATGAATGGCTCACAATACACAAGCACACACAAGACTAAAACCCTTATTCTCTCTCACTATTTTGTTTTTTTTTTTGTGTATTCAAACCATCTTTTCCATGCCCTTTAAGTAGAAGCTTTTGAATGGGCTTGGACATCATAAAACCCTAAATCTATTTTCCTTTCGTATCTTCTTAACAGCTGATCATATCTTATTGGAAAATAAATGAATCTGGTTTTAATTATTGCTTGAATGGCGCGTTCAATCTCCACATCAATCACACACATATTTGCATGAAAAGCGCAATCACAAAATACTTAACATTCAGACTGAATGTTGTGTATACACATATCTTAACATCGGGTCTGACATCTCAGCTAAATCCTGCACAATCATATTTAAACACCCTGTAGAAAACGGATATCTCATGTCAAGACAACACTCGTGACATCTTGTGATAACTCTAGGTTTTACCAAAATTGATGCCAACACATAGAACCAACAAACTCCCCCTTTGGCAAATTTTGGCTAAAACATACATCAGATCATACGTTTCACAAGAAAATAATCACAGTATCAGCTCAACAGCAGAAGTAAACAAACACACATTACTAGCACAAATAGCAACTAATAAACACATATTAAACACACATGCACTTGTGCTCAGAACACACCACCTCCCCCTCCAACCAACACTAGTCTGCTCAACACAGATAAAAAACTTCCCTTTCTAACATCACCTGTAACACAGAATACCTCCCCATCTAACATCACCTTCAACATCACCTGTAACATCATCTATAACATATAGTATAGCTACTTTAGCTACTTCTCCCCCTTTTTAGCCAAAAGAGACCAAAGAGACAAAATAAATGTCTATTCAGTCAAATAGAATGTCAAAGCGGAATCTTAAGTGTTACAGATCCAAGAACATACATAACTTTATACAAGCTGAGATAAAATCCAGAAAATCCAAAAAAAAACCCAGAAAAATACAAATCAAGGCAGCAGAACATGACTGCCAAAAGAAACCAGAACATCCATCACAGCAAGAAAAAAATCCACATCAGGAGAATGGGGGCTAACTTCAAACAGGGCTAACCATAAGAGCTTGAGCTTGCATCTTCATTAGCATCATGTTGATTCTAAGTGTTGGAAGCAATTTTGGTAAAACATAGAGTGTTCACAAGATGTCATGTGTGATGTCTTAACATAAGATATCCTTTGTACCTGCTGGAGTTCAAGAACATGTGCATGCAGGATTGTTTCAGAATGCCACATACAATGACAAGGCTTCTGATATTGGATGTACCTGTTGGAGCTTAAATGAAAGACATTTTCATGCAGGATTGTTTCAGATGACATATACAATGTCATGGCATCTGATATGGCTGTACCTGCTGGAAGTTATAAAAGCAATTATTGGATTATGCAGGATTTTGCCAGGATGTCAGACCCGATGTCATGACATCCTGTACACAGAACATTCAGTGTGAATGTCTGGTGTTTTGTGATTGCACAATTAATGGAAATCTTTGGATGATTGAAGATATGGCTAGCTGGCGCATTCAATCATGGATTACAACCAGATTTACTTATTTTCCAAGGAGATCTATACAGCTGTTATAAAAAGATTTGATTGGAAAATAGATTTAGGGTTTTCAAGATGTCAAGGCCCAGCTGAGAGCTACTATAAAAAGGGACTTAGAAAACCTGTTTGTACACACAACCAAGACTGAGCGAAATATAGAGAGAGAGCTAGGGTTTGTGTCTGTTTAGTCGTAAGACTTGTAGGTCATTCAAGTCATCCATTGATGATTGAATTAGACTGATTTGTGGTTGTAATTTGTCACTCTAAAGCTGTTAAGCAAGAATGTGTGTCTACTTGATCAAAGTTGTGAAGCAAGATCAAGTGTGTGTCTTCTTGATCAAAGCTTTGAAGCAAGATCAAGAGTGTGTCTTCTTGATTGAAACTGTGAAGTAAAATCAAGAATGTGTAATTGAAAAGTATTTTCTTTTCACAAGGGATTGTTATTTAAAATCACTGGTGTGTGATTGTAAGGAAAGTGAGTGGGTTCTCATATCTAAGAGTGCTTAGGTAGAAGTTGCACGGGTAGAGATTAGGTGAGAAAAACTGTAACTTGTTGAAGTGTACGGATAGTCTTTGAACTAATTCTATTTTAGTGAATTTCCTTCCTGGATTGGTAGCCCCCAGACGTAGGTGAGTTGCACCGAACTGGGTTAACAATTGCTTGTGTTATTTGCTTTACCATTCTGTTTATCTTATCCATTGTGTGTTAGCAGATATCAGTGTCGTAACATTACCTTCGACATCTTATATCTGATACCAGAATTTCAATTGGTATCAGAGCAGGCATCCTGCTCTGGTTCTGGGTGAGATCTATGGGCAACACTTTCTGGTACAATGGAGAGAGATGGAGGATCTGTTCATATGCCACCAATTTTGGATGGTTCTAACTACGACTATTGGAAACCTAGAATGGTAGCGTTTTTGAAATCCCTTGATAACAAGGCTTGGAAAGTTGTGTTAACAGGTTGGGTACATCCTGTCATTACTAAAGAAGGAGAAGCCACCACTAAGAAGCCTGAAGAACAATGGTCCAAGGAGGAGGATGATCTTGCTCTTGGAAACTCTAAAGCCTTGAATGCAATATTCAATGGGGTAGACAAAAATATTTTCAGGCTGGTAAACAATTGTGAAGTGGCCAAAGAAGCTTGGGACATTCTCAAGACCACTCATGAAGGCACCTCTAGGGTAAAGATGTCTAGACTCCAGCTGCTCACCTCCAAGTTTGAAAACTTAAGGATGAAAGAAGATGAAAATATTCATGAATTCTACATGAGTATCCTTGAAATTGCCAATGCCTCTGGAGCCTTGGGTGAGAAGATGTCAGATGAAAAGTTAGTAAGAAAAATACTCAGATCACTCCCAAGAGATTTGCTATGAAAGTAACAGCCATAGAAGAATCTCAAGACATCTCAAATATGAGAGTTGATGAGCTAATTGGATCCCTCCAAACATTTGAGATGGGAATATGTGATGGAGCTGAAAAGAAAGCCAAGAGCATATCATTTATGTCAAACACTGAAGAGGAAGATGAGGAAGGTGGTCAAGATATTGATGAAGACCTGGAAAATGAGATAGCAATGTTGGGAAGACAGTTCAACAGACTGATAAAAAGAGTAGATGTGAGAGCAAAGGGAAATGTCAAGAACATCACATCTGACATCAGTAAATCCAACAGCTTTGGTAAGAAACCAAAGTCTGAAGAAAAGCCCAAAGAAGTTCAGTGCTATGAGTGTAATGGGTATGGTCATGTTAAAACTGAATGTGGGACCTACCTGAAGAAACAAAAGAGGAGTCTTGTGGCCTCTTGGTCTGATGGAAGTGAAACAGAAGAAGCCACAAACCATGTGACTGCATTGACAGGAAGATGGGGGTCTGAGGAAGATTCAATTGATGATGAAAGAACCCTTAAAGAGTTGTGCCACAGAAAGGAAGGAGTGTGCGGACAAGTTGAAAGCCAGAAGAAAGTGATAGCTCAGTTGGAAAATGAAAAGGAAGAGCTTGTGGAAACCATCTCAAAATTAAAGGTGGAAGTTGTATTCTTGAATTCCAAACTAGATGAGATGACTAAGTATGTAAGAATGCTTAACAATGGATCTGCCATCTTAGACAAGGTTCTCCAGACTGGCCAAATAACAGGAAACAAATCTGGTATTGGATTCAAGGATGAGTACAGTTACACTGGTTGCAAACCAAAATCCAAACCTAATTGCAGCCATGTTAAAAGCAAACCTGAGATGTTACATCAGATGTCACAACAGCAAAAAGGGAAGCATCAAAGATGGAAATGCCAATACTGTGGAAAATTTGGCCACCTGAAGCCCTTTTGCTATAAGCTATATGGCTATCCTGGCCCTGTTCAGTCTCAATACCAATCAGGGTCCAAGCATCACAAGACTGTCAACAAAAGGCAATGGACTCCTAAGACAAAGGTGACAAGTCTCATAGCTCACACTTCCCTCAGAGTTTCTGCCAAAGAAGATTGGTACTTTGACAGTGGTTGCTCTAGACATATGACTGGGAACAAAAATCTGCTAACTGAACTTCATCCTCATGCCATGAGTTATGTTACCTTTGGTGATGGTGCAAAGGGGGAAATCAAGGGAATGGGCAGGCTGGATTGACCTGGAGTTCCTGACCTTGATGATGTCCTACTTGTTAAGGGATTAACTGCTAATCTTATAAGCATCGGTCAACTGTGTGATCAAGGTCTGAATGTAAACTTCACCAAAACTGAATGTCTGATTACTAGCAAAGAAAACAAAGTAATCATGAAGGGAGTTAGGTCAAAAATCAACTGCTACATGTGGAGCTCTCAAGAAACTGGATACTCCTCAATGTGTACCTTAGCCTAAGAAGAAGAGGTGAAGATATGGCATCAAAGATTGGGCCATCTGCACCTTAAAGGTATGAAAAGGATCATATCTGTTGATGCAGTTAGAGGAATTCCCAACTTAAAGATTGATGAGGGAAAAAATCTGTGGAGAATATTCAGATTGGAAAACAAACAAGGATGTCACACCAGAGGCTTAGAAATGACACAACTACCAAAGTCCTGGAGCTACTTCATATGGACTTGATGGGTCCCATGCAAGTATAAAGCCTTGGTGGGAAGAAATATGCATATGTAGTGGTAGATGACTTCTCCAGATACACCTGGATCAATTTCATAAGAGAAAAATCTGATGTATTTGAAGTCTTTAAGGAGCTTTGTTTGAAACTTCAAAGGGAAAAAGAAAGTCCTGTTGTCAAAATTAGAAGTGATCATGGGAAGGAGTTTGAGAACAACAAATTTATTGAATTCTGCTCTTCAGAAGGAATTCATCATGAGTTCTCATCCCCCATCACTCCCCAACAAAATGGTGTGGTGGAAAGAAAAAATAGGACTCTTCAAGAATCAGCCAGAGCTATGATTCATGCTAAGAAACTGCCCTATCATTTTTGGGCTGAAGCCATGAACACAGCCTGCTATGTTCACAACAGAGTGACATTGAAGAAAGGAACTCCCATAACCCTTTATGAAGTCTGGAAAGGAAGAAAACCCACAGTCAAATACTTCCATGTATTTGGTAGCAAATGCTATATCCTGGCTGATCGTGAGCAAAGAAGGAAGATGGATCCCAAAAGTGATGAAGGAATATTTCTGGGTTATTCAACAAACAGTAGAGCCTACAGGGTCTTTAATTCCAGAACTAATGTATTGATGGAATCCATTAATGTTGTGGTTGATGACCAACAGACGGATGTCACAAACGATGTTGAGACATCTCTGAATGAGTCTCCAGTTGACCACTCAGACAGAAATAAGGAAGAAGAACCTCCTCAAGTTGAACCTGAAGATGACAAAATAAACAAGGGACCCTCTATCAGAATTCAGAAGGATCATCCCAAAGATCTTATCATAGGAGATCCAGATAAAGGAGTCACTACTAGATCAAGGGAAGTAATCTCACATGGCTGCTTTGTGTCAAAAATTGAACCCAGAAATATCAAGGAAGCCTTGACTGATGAGTTCTGGATCAATGCAATGCAAGAGGAGCTAGGCCAATTCAAGAGGAATGAAGTATGGGAACTGGTTCCTAGACCTGAAGGGGTAAATGTCATAGGAACAAAGTGGGTTTATAAGAATAAATCTGATGAACAAGGGGTTGTTACTAAAAACAAAGCTAGATTAGTAGCTCAAGGATATACTCAAGTTGAAGGAGTGGACTTTGATGAAACATTTGCTCCTGTAGCTCGCCTTGAGTCCATTAGACTATTACTTGGAGTGGCATGTATTCTGAAATTCAAGCTGTTTCAAATGGATGTGAAAAGTTCCTTCCTGAATGGCTACCTAAGTGAAGAAGTATATGCTGAACAACCTAAAGGATTCATAGATCCAAATCTTCCACAACATGTGTACAGATTAAAGAAAGCCCTATATGGGTTGAAGCAGGCTCCCAGGGCTTCGTATGAGAGACTCACAGTGTTCCTCACTGACAATGGATACAAAAAGGGAGGTATTTACAAAACTCTGTTTGTGAAGAATGAAGGAGGAAAGCTCATGGTGGCACAAATATATTTAGATGACATTGTTTTTGGTGGGATGTCAGAACAGATGGTTGAACATTTTGTCAGACAAATGCAATCTGAGTTTGAGATGAGCCTTGTTGGAGAACTGACCTACTTTCTTGGGCTACAAGTCAAACAGATGGAAGACTCTATCTTTCTATCTCAAAGTAAGTATGCCAAGAACATTGTGAATAAGTTTGGAATGGAAAATGCAAGCCATAAAAGGACACCTGCTCCTACTCATGTCAAAATCTCCAAAGACAAAAATGGTGTTAGTGTAGATCAGAGTCTATACAGAAGCATGATAGGAAGTCTCCTATATCTCACAGAAAGCAGACCTGACATTGCATTTGCTGTAGGTGTTTGTGCAAGCTATCAAGCTGAACCAAAAGTCAGTCACATAAACCAAGTGAAGAGAATACTGAAATATGTCAATGGCACCAGTGACTATGGGATGTTGTATACTCATGGATCTGGATCCATGTTGACTGGGTTCTGTGATGTTGACTGAGCTGGAAGTGCTAATGATAGGAAAAGCACATCTGGGGGATGCTTCTTTTTGGGGAACAATCTGATTTCATGGTTTAGCAAGAAACAAAACTGTGTATCTCTATCCACTGCTGAAGCTGAATACATAGCAGCTGGGAGTAGTTGTTCTCAACTTGTATGGATGAAGCAGATGTTGTCTGAATACAATGTCACACAAGAAGTCATGACATTATACTGTGATAACCTGAGTTCCATAAATATTTCCAAAAATCCTATTCAACATAGCAGGACAAAGCACATTGATATTCGTCATCACTTTATCAGAGAACTAGTAGAAGAAAAAGCATAACTCTGGAGCATGTTACTACTGAAAAGCAATTAGCTGACATTTTCACTAAAGCCTTGGATGCCAATCAATTTGAATGTTTAAGGGGGAAGTTGAGGATCTGTGTTCATGAGAACCTATAGCAAGCAAAGGAGTGTATGGTTATCCAAGAGGATATTTCTGCCTGGGAAAACTGTGTTGTGGCAAGCAAGCTATTCGGATGCTGATGTTTGAAAGATTGAAGTTATAAGGTCATCTTTGGTCAATTTTTACTAAAAATGGGGAGAAGTGCTTGATATGGAAGCTATTATGGAAGTTGGATGTGGCTGGACAGAAGGACAGCTATTATTGAAAGAAGTGCACAAGTGCTACAACAGAATGTTGTTCTGTTTACAGATGTCGAACATGATGTCTGATATGGTGCACAGGTGTTGATGTTGAAGCAGATGTCAGTATGACATTCTGGCTGGTACAGGTGTTGGAGTTACAGTAACTGTTATTTTTGATGAATACACAGATTTAGGGGGAGAAGAAGTACCCTTGTGCATTATGCATTTGTGTGTCTTACTAGTTGCATCCATAACTAGTAATTCTGTTGTTTGTTGCACAGATTTAGGGGGAGGAGAAGTACCCTTGTGCATGCGTGTATTACTAGTAGCCATAACTAGTAATTGTTCTGCTTCTGCTGCTGTTTAAACTTCTGATAAGTTGCTTAACTGTTGATAGTTTGCCTTGTGAACAAAAAGGACAGATATATGTTTTAGCCAAAATTTGCCAAAGGGGGAGTTTGTTGATTCTAAGTTTTGGCAACAATTTTGGTAAAACAAAGAGTGTTCACAAGATGTCATGTGTGATGTCTTAACATAAGATATCCTTTGTACCTGCTGGAGTTCAAGAACATGTGCATGCAGGATTGTTTTAGAATGCCACATACAATGACAAGGCTTCTGATATTGGATGTACCTGCTGGAGCTTAAATGAAAGACATGTTCATGCAGGATTGTTTCAGATGACATATACAATGTCATGGCATCTGATATGGTTGTACCTGCTGGAAGTTATAAAAGGAATTATTGGATTATGCAGGATTTTTCCAGGATGTCAGACCCGATGTCATGACATCCTGTACACAAAACATTCAGTGTGAATGTCTGGTGTTTTGTGATTGCACAATTAATGGCAATCTTTGGATGATTGAAGATATGGCTAGTTGGCGCATTCAATCATGGATTACAACCTGATTTACTTATTTTCCAAGGAGATCTATACAACTGTTATAAAAAGATTTGATTGGAAAATAGATTTAGGGTTTTCAAGATGTCCAAGCCCAACTTAGAGCTTCTATAAAAAGGGACTTAGAAAACCTGTTTGTACACACAACCAAGACTGAGCGAAATATAGAGAGAGAGCTAGGGTTTGTGTTTGTTTAGTCGTAAGACTTGTAGGTCATTCATGTCATCCATTGATGATTGAATTGGACTGATTTGTGGTTGTAATTTGTCACTCTAAAGCTGTTAAGCAAGAGTGTCTGTCTACTTGATCAAAGTTGTGAAGCAAGATCAAGTGTGTGTCTTCTTGATCAAAGCTTTGAAGCAAGATCAAGAGTGTGTCTTCTTGATTGAAACTGTGAAGTAAAATCAAGAATGTGTAATTAAAAAGTATTTTCTTTTCACAAGGGATTGTTGTTTAAAATCACTGGTGTGTGATTGTAAGGGAAGTGAGTGGGTTCTCATATCTAAGAGTGCTTAGATAGAAGTTGCACGTGTAGAGATTAGGTGAGAAAGACTGTAACTTGTTGAAGTGTACGGATAGTCTTTGAACTAATTCTATTTTAGTGAATTTCCTTCGTGGCTTGGTAGCCCCCAGACATAGGTGAGTTGCACCAGACTGGGTTAACAATTGCTTGTGTTATTTGCTTTACCATTCTGTTTATCTTATCCATTGTGTGTTAGCAGATATCAGTGTCGTAACATTACCTTCGACATCTTATATCTGATACCAGAATTTCACATCAGAACCAGAACTGCCACTTGTTTCATCTTTAGTTGCAAACCTCTCACTAGAGGTTTGGGCTTCTGCTTCCTTGGCCTGTCCAATATTCTCTCTTTCAGCTTGTTACAGGCTTGCAATCAGAGCCTCCAACGCTTCTTTCCTGGTTGTTGCTATCCTTATCCTTGTATCCAATTCTTTATAAGTTTCCTTCAGCTCAGTAATAAGACCACCTTTTGAGGATGCTTCTTCACAACAAATGTCATGACAATGTCTTCGACATGACTTCCTTCAAACAATTTGTAGTGAACTGATAGAGGAGGTTTTCTTCTACTAGGAAGGTCATTTGTACTCAGAATTCCAGGGTGTTGGCGCAAGATATTCCCATAAATCATTGAGGGAAAAGCTATAGGCAGCTTTACTGCATTAGTAGAAGCATGCTTGACAATTTGTTCAAACATAAATCTACCATAATCAAATTTCAGCTTGGTTCCAGCAGCAAAGATAAATCTTCCAAGGGCATTTGAAATTGTGGAAATGTGGTTGGTAGGTACCCAATTCGCATACCCTATATTATGTAATATGGCATACTTAACAGTCAGCTTCCCGGCAAGGAGATGCTTTTTACTAGGCCACTCCTTCACCTGTCTTACAATAATTTCCCTACAGACCTCATTGTTTGTGGCTTCCAGTTCACATGCACCTTTTGTACCTCTTCCTAGAAACTTTTTAATCACAATGGGAGAAAATGTGATACACTTCCCTCTGACAAACACTTTACAAAATTCCTTGTTGTTTTTATCAGTAATATCTTCAGGAATGTTGACAACTTCCTTAACCGATCCTTCATAGCACTGAGATAACCCAACTAAAGTCTTCATTAACCCATCATTTTTAATTAGGTCCATGACCTCTTTGACCTCAACAACATCCTTTCCTAACTCTCTCTCTACAGCCACCCTTCTTTGGATCACAAACTTCCATTTTGTTGCTCCATCTTCAAGATGGAAAGAGATATTGTCTAAGTGTACAACAACAACTTTCACATGGGACTTCTTAACAGTTGTCCTCTTGATAGGGGAGATGTCAGGGACATCTTCTTCAACATCTTCATCAGACTCAGAAACTTCTCTCACTTTCCTCTTCTTCACATCAACTTTGCTCCAAGATTTTGAGGGACCTACACCAATAGTCTTCTTAGCAGTTTTGGCTGACATCATTTCATCCACAGGCCTACCTTTTCTAGTCTTCATCCTCTTTGCCACATTAGGATTTAAGTGATGAAGCAAGTTATCATCTTGATCATGCGACCTATCATCCTCTAGGTCAATCACATTGTTTGCAGAATCATGCTTCTTAGACTGTGAAGCATTGGTAGTAGTAGATGCCACAGGTTTCTTACCAGACACAGTTTGCCCTAAAGAGCACAAACCTTCAGCAGCCATATCCTTTTCAGATCTAGAGGAATCATCATCCTTCTCACTATGAGGTTCAACCTTACGAGAGGGGTCCCTTCTTGATATAGGAGTAGAAACTCCCTTCACAGAATGTCCTTCGTTGAGGATTCTAGTGACTAGGTTTCTTATGACACGATCAGTGTGATGCATGTCGTCCTTAGAACTAGTGGCATGAGTATAGCTAGAAGGGATACTAGAGTTGTTACCTTGAGTAGGGCATGCAGTGGCAGATGCATCCATGGGATGGTTTGAGTCAGGAGCTTCGCTTGGAATAACAGACAGGGGAATCACATCCAAAATATCTTCATCAAGAAAGTCCATTGAAGGCGTTCTATCCTTGTGAGTAGGCTTAGTAGTTTTTGAACCAGAGGGTGTTTGATGTTGTGACATCTTGTTGTTTTTGTGGAAAGGTTTCAGTTTCCCTAGCAGAGGAGTTTGAACAAGTCGTAGGGAGTTGGAAATGTTTGAGTAGAGGTTGCGTGTGAAAAGGTAATAGATGGAATTTCCAATACTAGGTGATGATTTACCATAAATGGGGCACTTTATTTTAAGTAAGCAGACAATAATTTGATTACCTTTTCCACTCCAAATTAATTGCTACAAATTCTCATAAATACAAATACCTAATTTCCCTCTTAGAAATTCAAATTGATTTGCATCCAACGCCTTTGTAAAAATATCAGCTAACTGCATTTCACTAGCAACATGCTCTAGGGCTATAACTTTATCTTCCACTAGTTCTCTAATAAAATGATGACGGATATCAATATGTTTTGTCCTGCTGTGCTGAATTGGATTCTTAGAAATATTTATAGTACTTAGGTTGTCACAGTACTATGTCATGACATCTTGCGTGACATTGTATTCAGTCAGCATCTGTTTCATCCATACCAGTTGAGAACAACTAGTTCCAGCTGCTATGTATTCAGCTTCAGCAGTGGACAGAGACACACAATTTTGTTTCTTACTAAACCATGATATTAAGTTGTTCCCCAAGAAAAAGCATCCTCCTGATGTGCTTTTCCTATCATCAGCACTTCCAGCCCAATCAGCATCATAGTATCCAATCAGCGCATATCCAGATCCATGAGTGTACAACATCCCATAGTCACTAGTACCATTGACATATTTCAGGATCCTTTTCACGTGGTTTATGTGACTCATTTTTAGTCCAGCTTGATATCTAGCACATACACCTACAGCAAAAGCAATGTCAGGTCTGCTTGCTGTGACACATAGCAGACTCCCTATCATGCTTCTGTAGAGACTTTTGATCTACACTAACACCATTTTCATCTTTAGAGACTTTCAGATGAGTAGGAGTAGGTGTACTTTTCTGACTTGCATTCTCCATGCAAAACTTCTTAACAATATTTTTGGCATATTTTCTTTGAGATAGAAAGATAGAATCTTCCATCTGCTTGACTTGTAGCCCAAGAAAATAGGTTAGCTCTCCAACAAGGCTCATTTCAAATTCAGGCTGCATTTTTTAACAAAATGTTCAACCATCTTAGTTGACAACCCCCCAAACACAATATCATCTACATATATCTGAGCCACCATGAGTTTTCCTCCTTCATTTTTGACAAATAAGGTCTTATCAATGTCTCCCTTTCTGTATCCATTGTCAATGAGAAACACTGCGAGTCTATCATACCAAGCCCTAGGAGCTTGTTTCAGCCCACATAGGGCTTTCCTCAACTTATACACATGCTTTGGAAGATTTGGTCTATAAACCCTTTAGGTTGTTCAACATACATCTCCTCATTTAAGTAACCATTCAAGAAGGCACTTTTTACATCCATTTGGAACAGTTTAAACTTCAGAATACATGCCACTCCAAGCAATAGTCTAATGGACTCCAGGCGAGCTACAGGGGCAAATGTTTCATCAAAGTCAACTCCTTCAACTTGAGTGTATCCTTGTGCTGCCAATCTTGCTTTATTTTTAGTAACCACCCCTTGTTCATCAGATTTATTCTTGTAAACCCACTTTGTTCCAATAACATTTATTCCTTCAAGTCTTGGAACCAGTTCCCATACTTCTTTTCTCTTGAATTGGCCTAACTCTTCTTGCATGGCATTGACCCATAATTCATCAATTAAGGCTTCTTTGACATTCTTGGGCTCAATCTTGGACACAAAACAGCCATGTGAGATCACTTCCCTTGATCTAGTTGTGACCCCTTTATTTGGGTCTCCTATAATAAGATCTTTCGGATGATCCTTCTGAATTCTGATAGAGGGTCCCTTATTAATTTTATCAGCTTCAGGTTCAGCTTTAGTGGGTTTACTATCATTACTTTTGTCTGGGAGATCACCGGGGGCATCATTTAGAGATGTTTTAACATCGTTTGTGACATCAGTCTGTTGATCATCAACAACAACATTGATAGATTCCATCATTACTTTTGTTCTGGAATTAAAGACCCTAAATGCTATGCTGTTTTTTGAGTAACCCAGGAATATTCCTTCATCACTCTTGGGATCCATTTTCCTTCTTTGTTCACGATCAGACGGGATATAACATTTACTACCAAACACATGGAAGTATTTGACAGTAGGTCTTCTACCTTTCTAGACTTCATATAAAGTAGTTGGAGCCCTTTTCTTCAAGGTTACTCTGTTGTGAACATATCAGGTTGTATTCATAGCTTCAGCCGAGAAGTGGTAGGGCAACTTCTTAGCATGAATCATAGCTCTGGTAGATTCTTGGAGAGTTCTATTTTTCCTTTCTACCATACCATTTTGCTGAGGGGTAATGGGAGATGAGAACTCATGACCAATTCCTTCAGATGAACAAAATCCAGCAAATTTACTGTTCTCAAATTCTTTCCCATGATCACTTCTGATTCTCATAACCTGACTTTCTTTTTCTCTTTGAAGTCTTAGGCAAAGATCTTTGAATACCTCAAATACATCCGATTTTTCCCTTATAAAATTTACCCAAGTGTATTTGGAGAAGTCATCCACCACCACATAAGCATACTTTTTCCCACCAAGGCTTTCCACCTGCATAGGTACCATCAAGTCCATGTGGAGAAGTTCCAGCACTCTGGATGTTGTGTCATGTTTGATCTTCGGATGTGACATCTTTGTCTGCTTTCCAATTTGACACTCCCCACAAACTCTTCCTTTATCAATCTTTAATTTTGGGATTCCTCTGATAGCTTCAACAGACATAATCCTCTTCATTCTTTTAAGGTGCAGATGGCCAAGTTTTTTATGCCATAGTTTCACTTCTTCTTCTTTGGCTAGAGTACACATTGATAAATAACCAGTTTCTTGAGAACTCCACATATAGCAGTTGTCCTTAGACCTGACTCCTTTCATGATCACTTCATTTTTTTTATTAGTAATCAGACATTCAGTTTTTGTGAAGTTTACATTTAGACCTTGGTCACATAGTTGACTGATGCTAATTAGGTTTGTAGTCAGTCCTTTAACAAGTAGCACATTGTCAAGGTTAGGGACTCCAGGGCAGTTTAGCTTTCCAATCCCCTTGATTTCACCCTTTGCTCCATCACCAAAGATTAGATAGCTGGTGGCATGAGGATGAAGGTCAATTAGCAGGTTTTTGTTCCAGTCATGTGTCTGGAGCATCCACTGTCAAAATACCAGTCTTCTTTGGCTGAAACTCTGAAGGAAGTGTGAGCTATCAAGTTAGTAGCACCAGTCCTAGGAACCCACTGTTTTCTGTTGACAGGGATGTGGTGTTTGGGTGTAGGTTGAATATGAGAAGGACTAGGATAACCATACAACTTAAAGCAGAATGGTTTTATATGTCCAAATTTTCCACAGTAATGACATCTCCATATTTGGTGTTTTCCTTTATGTTGTCTTTCCTTGTGATGTTGTGACACATGATGTGACATCTTTGGTTTGCTACCAGTGTGAATACACTCCGGAGTGGATTCATTTAACCCAAGACCAGACTTGTCTCCTGCCATTTTTCCAGTCTGGAGGATTTTGTCTAAGGTGTCAGACACATTGTTTAGCATTCTGACATACTTTGTCATCTCGTCCAGTTTGGAGTTCAAGAACACGGCTTCAATTTTCAACTTAGAAATGGTTTCCAAGTGTTATGTCTTCTCATCCTCTAGTTGTGTTATCAATTTCTTCTGATTCTCCACTTGTTGACACACTTCTTCACTTCTGTAACACTACTTTGTGTAGGTAGTGGCTAACTCATCAAAAGTTACTTCATCATCACTTGAGTCTTCATCAGAACCCCATCTTCCAGTCAAGGCAGTCACAAGATTGGAAGACTCTCCTTCTGTTTCACTTTCATCAGACCAAGTAGCAGCAAGACTCTTCTTTTGTTTCTTGAGGTAGGTCCCACATTCAACTCTAATGTGTCCATACCCATCACATCATGGCACTGAACTCCTTTTCCTTGTTTGGATTTTTCCTCAGATTTTGTTCTTCTTCCAGCATCATTGGACCTACTGATGTCAAATGAGTTATTCTTGACATTAGACTTTGACCTAACATCCATCCTTTTTAGGAGTTTGTTGAACTGTCTCCCTAGTAATGCTACATCATTTGCCAGTTCTTCATCAGTATCCAAACCACTTTCTTCCTCTTTCTCTTCAGTGTTTGACATGAAGGCTATGCTTTTGGATTTCTTTTTAGATCCATCACTCATCCCCAACTCAAATGTTTGGAAAGATCCAATTAGCTCATCCACTCTCATATTGCAGATGTCTTGAGATTCTTCTATGGTTGTCACTTTCATGGCAAATCTCTTAGGAAGTGACCTGAGAATTTTCCTTACTAGTTTTTCATCTGACATCTTCTCACCCAGGGCTCCTGAGGCATTAGCAATTTCAAGGATATTCATATGGAAGTCATGAATACTCTCATCTTCTTTCATCCTCAAATTTTCAAACTTGGTAGTAAGCAGCTGCAATCTAGACATCTTTACTCTAGAGGTACCTTCATGAGTGGTTTTGAGAATATTCCAAACATCTTTAGCCACCTCACAGTTGTTCACCAGTCTGAAGATGTTCTTATCAACCCCATTGAATATAGCATTCAATGCTTTAGAGTTTCTAAGAGCTAGTTCATCCTCCTCCTTGGTCCATTCTTCCTCAGCCTTCTTATCAGTTGTAACTTCTCCTTCCTTAGTAATAACGGGATGTTCCCAGCCTGATAGAACAGCCTTCCAAGCCTTATTATCCAAAGATTTCAGGAAGGCTACCATTCGAGGTTTCTAGTAGTCGTAGTTAGATCCATCCAGAATGGGTGGTCTGTGAACAGATCTTCCGTTTCTATCCATAGTACCAGAAAGTAACATCCCAAGATCTCACCCAGAACCAGAGCAGGATGCCTGCTCTGATCCCAATTGAAATTTTGGTATCAGATATGAGATGTCGAAGGTAATGTCACGACACTAATATCTGAACAATATAAACAGGATAAAAGACAAAGAAACAATAGTACAAGTGACACAAGCAATTGTTAACCCAGTTCGGTGCAAACTCACCTACGTCTGGGGGCTACCAAGCTAGGAAGGAAATTCGCTAAACAAAATTAGTTCAAAGACTCTCAGTAAACAACTTCAAGTTACAGTCTTTTCACCTAATCTCTACCCGTGTGACTTCTATCTAAGAACTCTTAAATAAGAGACCCTACTCACTCCCCCTTAATCACAGCAGTGATGTAAAAACAAATATTATAAAGAAAGAAGACACTTTTCAAGAACACATACTGGATATTGCTTAAAAGCTTCAACAAAGTAAACACACACTCATGGTTCAAAGCTTAGAGTGGACAAATTACAACACAAAAGTCAGTCCAATTCAATCATTAATAGGATGAATGAATGGCTCACAATACACAAGCACACACAAGACTAAAACCCTTATTCTCTCTCACTATTTCGATCGTTTTCATGTGTATTAAAACTAGGTTTTCCATGCCCTTTAAATAGAAGCTTTTGAATGGGCTTGGACATCATAAAACCCTAAATCTATTTTCCTTTCGTATCTTCTTAACAGCTAATCATATCTTATTGGAAAATAAATCAATCTGGTTTTAATTACTGCTTGAATGGCGCGTTCAATCTCCACATGAATCACACACATATTTTCATGAAAAGCGCAATCACAAAATACATAACATTCAGACTGAATGTTCTGTATACACATGTCTTAACATCGGGTCTGACATCTCAGCTAAATCATGCACAATCATAGAACCAACATTCACCTTATCAACACCCAAGTTCCATTGATATTGACAAGACTTGATTGGATCAACCAAGAATCAAAGGGTTTGTTGTGAGTCACACGCATGGAGTTTGGGTAAGAACCATCCCAAAGGAGTGTACTAAGGATAAAACCTGTAGATCATGTTCTAAAAAGTTCCCAAAGTCTTAATTCTATCTATCGGATATTACAGGTTAGGATGACTGACTCATCAACCCATAATATTCTTAAGAGAAACTCGTCTGAGTGTAGTATCGCGTAACAACTATTATCAAGTCTACACCTGAACAGTCTCTGGACTACGTCCTAAATAGGCCTAGAGGGGTTAAATGTTCTACGGTCCTTAGCTTCTCGGACCCAAAATCAGAGATAGTAATGTCTAACCACAAATAACTTGTGTGACATTCATAAATCCAAAAGGGTCTCCACTAAGTAGATGGGTCTCAAGCCAACTTATTAAGGATTACTCCACACAAGTCGAACATGACTATACCATCTTCCTATCGTAATTGCACTTAAGTCCGGGTTAGAAATTATCTTACAACTCAGAGATCACCAAGGACAACAAGCAGATTATATAACAGAAACAAATATACATACATCAAATATACAATTATATACACACAAAAAGGTAGGCTAAACCCACTGGAGACTACTCCCCAGCAGAGTCGCCACTTAATTTCTGTAGCAGTAAATTCATGACCATTAAGCTATGGATAAACTTAACATCAATAAAACCAGAGTCGCCACCGCGCTTTTATTGTTTCCAAGGGAAAAGGGAAAAGTACGAACAAAACCCAAACATAAGAAGTTTTCCAATCAAAACTAATAAAATGCCAGAGACTATAAGTAAGGGGGTTGGTTACACAAAGGGAAGGTGTTAGCACCCAAAGTGTCTTAGGTACTCCTAGGGAGCCCTTTTTTGTGTGCATATGTATTTTTGTATAAAATGATGTTTTGTAATAAATAGAATGGAGGGATGAGAAAAGAATTCATTGATTATATTTTTGTGTTTGACAAGACCTTCAGACTTATGCCTACGTACCAACATAAAATGAGAGATCAAAACCTCGAAGTTCGTGGTAACAATTTCAAAGTGGATGTATTGTTTTTAACAAAAAAAATTAAGTTTAACAAAGGCACAAAGGGCCTAAAAAGGTTTGAATGAGTATTAGTTCTTTTTGTCTTTTTGAAATTTTAAGTCAAATATAGTTAAGTTCATTTATGAATTTGATTAAGAAAAGAGTTGAAAAATTCAGTGGCATAAAACAAAAGTTTTTGATCTGCAATATGGTCTAAGTTTATAAAAACACACACACAAGAAAATAATATTTTAAAAGGAGGGAGAGATTTGGAATTAAAGAAGTGGGGAAGATATGAAGAGATTAATCCTAAGCAAAAATTTAAAATTTTAGAGTTGAAAAGATCTAACCAATGGGTCACAATCCAATAGACAAGAATGTCACATAGAAACCCCAAATTTCCCTTGGACTTGAAAATCAAGAAATATCAATACACAAATAGCAAGATTAAGAGCAAGGCATCAAATAAAGATAGCCACATCCAAGCTTAGCCACTTCATGATCTCCTTCAAAATCTCTCATGCATCAGATGAACTCAAAGATAGGCATTGGGCAAAGGTCCAAAGTAACAACTTCAATAAGACCATGTAGCAGATGAACTTAGATGGGATTACAATACTTGCATCAGATGAAGTTTCAAATCACAAGCACTTGGTTTTATGAAAGTTGGCATTGGCCAAGTCTTTTTGCATAGGGAGTGTTTCCTAATTCTAAGTTCAATGTCTTAGATCAAATCCAATAGTCCACACAAGTGTCTTTTAGGTTTTTTTTTTGTTATTATGTACGTTAAGGTCAAAAGACCACAAAAACAATAAAATATATACAATCACAAAATAAGGCTCTAATGAGCAAACTAAAAATGGCATTAAAGTAAACAAGTTGAATGGTATGTATAATGGCAAATGAATAAAGACTTAAAATTAAAGTGCATAAAAGTAAATGACTTGAAATTAAATGTTAGTTGTTAGTTGATTAGAAGTCAGTATTGCTTTTGCTTTTATTTTGTTTAAGTCATTCTTTGGATAACACTCAACCCACTATTCACAAGCATGGAACCTTGAACCAAGACATCTTCCAAAGGATGGAAAAAAGGCCAAGTTTCCATACAATACCATGAAAGAGGGGAGACTTACAATCTCTGCTATGCCTTTTGTGTCAACAATTTAGCGCTACATTAGAGATATGGTATAATGAACCATACTCCTAAAACATATCACACTTAAAAGAATATGCAAAAGAGGTGGACCTATTCTCATCCACACTTATGTTGATTTTGTAATCAACTAGCCTTAGGATATAGAGACATCATAGGTCCATGAAATGAATGATAAGATAATAGGATTGAGATGAAGAGGGATGGGAAATGGAATCAACACAAATTGGTCAGAGGAGAACTTTTATCAAATTAAAATCATTCATTCATTTTGGGAGATGAGATGTATATTTCATCAATTCCCTAAATCCAATTATTTTAACTCAACAAAGTCAAATCAACCTTGACCAAGGCCCAACAATAAAATTCAAACTCAAAAAGTCAATATCAAAAGCTCAACACAATTTATTTTGCAATTAAACAATTAAAATCAATTAAATAATGCATTAAATTAAATTATGGTTGGTCAAAATCCTAAAATCTCATCAAAACACCAAATAAATGGCCATGAGATTTATCATAGGTCAAACAAGGTCAAAGGACCTTGGAGAAAAAAATTCATTAATTTTGGAAACTTAAAACTATTTTTAAACAATTAAAACTAATAACAAAAACAATTAAATCATGAAAAATATTAATAATGATCCAAAAAATAATTTTAATTCAGAAAATGAAAGAGGAATTTATTTAATATTGGTGAAACTCTCATATTTTTTTTATCATTATTAAAATTAATATGAATTAATGAAAATAAATCAAATAAAATGAAAATCAGAAAATAGGAAAAAACGTGGACCACTTGATCTACCTCATTAATTGAGATGGCAAATCAAGTGGCTACTAGCGCGCATTCCATGGTGGAGTCAAGTCAAAGCGTTGTATGGATGGTATGCAAAACCATGGCACGAGAATAAAACATTTGAAAAGGATCCTATGGTTCAAATGAGTGCCAGCACACCGCCGGAGCCAAAGCTCCCGTCTCCTTCTTCGTGTGAGCTTCACCAGATTGGTTCACTCACAACCATCACCAAAATTAAAAAGAAGGACATGAATTTAAAGTAAAATTGCTAAAGGAGCTTGAATCTGGCCTCAATTTCTCCTAACTCCAAGTATATTTAAAGATACATGGAGTTGAATTTCGAGGTGTATGATCTGAGTTGCTTCAACTTGACCTTAAAGCAACTCAATCTTGTTGCCTACATTGGTAGGACTTCAGACAATAAAATATCAAGAAGAATTATGGAGAATTGAGTGAGAATCGAAGAGATGAAAAATTCTGGAAAATACCTTCAATGCAGGTTTGTATTCAATCGATCTTGTGCTTGCTTGCTATTGATCTTGCTCTGGACAATTGATGGAGTGGAATTGAATGATCAGAAGGCACATGACACTTGGAGTTTTGAATCTCAAAACAGTGAGATTCAAACCCAATTTCCAATGCAAATTATCAAGGTTATCCTTTGAAATGAGAGGGAATCAAAGCTGGCGCGCAGGGTCCCTGATTCTGATGGCAAGGGGTTCTATTTATAGCCATATGGATTGATATTTGCACACTAGAAATGGAGTTCAAAAAATAGCAATGTGCATTGCATGAGTGCATGGGCGTGTGATAGGCCCATGTAATCACTCCTTCTGGACCACAATTGAGAACAAACAATGTTGGAGTCATGTTGGAAAGCTATGCATTTGTGTATGGAAGGTTCAAGTTCACTTATGCCAAATGATGACCCAATGTTAAAGCCATGCGCATAACACTCATATCTTGTCCAAATGGGATGAAATTGGACTTTTTGGAAATGTTAGATCAAGAGGAATAGCTTTCATGTTGAACACTTTTTAATTTGAAGCTTGGATCATGATGAATTTTGAGGTGGAAGTTGGGAAAATGAAACATGTCAAAAAAAAATCTAAGTGTCAAGCCATATGTTCACTTATTCCACCTTGGCTAACTTTTTATGTGAGCTTAAAATGAAAAAGGTTACTTCATCAAAGTTGTAGCACTCTCAAACTAATTCAAAATTGTCACAAATTTGACCTCATTTGGATTTAATATGAAGGAGTTATGCATTTTTGAAATTTGAGGAAAATCACTTGTTCAATGGCATTGGTCCAAAATGACCTATAATGTATCCTCATATCACTTGCATATAAAAGTTGAATATTCTCTTACTCCAAACATAAAAGTTGAATTAGACATCTTGAATTTGATTGTGCAACTTGGAAATAATTCATCTCATAAAAATTGAGCAAGTTATGGCCTTGGGAAGTTGACTTCTAAATCAGGGTTTAGACAAAATGACCTATAATCTTTCACCATCCAAAATGACCATACAAGTAAAACTGGCTCTAGAGATCAACATTAAAGTTGTTTGTAATATCATTTAGAGTAACTTTACTCTTGGAATAATTTTCATATGATAAAAATTGTAGGAGATAGGGTCTAGGGAAGCCCAATTTTAATTAGATGAATTCCTCTGGTCAACCACCATGAACCAACTTTCTAGCTTGCCATTCTCTTGACTTTTGGGACTCATGGACGATAATATATGCATAATATGATGGAATCTGAAGTATCCCTTGAAATATATGATCAATTGGTGAAGAAGCTTGTTGAAGAAGTTACACAAGATACCTAGATGAATTAGGGTTTCCAAGGCAAACCAATTCCAAACTCTTGATGATTTGTTGATCAAAATATCATGTGAAGATCATGGGGATTCATATTTTATTCTTAGAGCCATAGTAAACCAATTCTTGATTGAACTCCTTGCACTGAGGGTCTTAAACACTATATGTGAGCTTGATAGATCAAAGGTGGGCACATGTCCTACCTACAAAAGAGTTAGTTTATACATAGACATATTTTTGGTATTTTGGTTAGTAAATATGATAAAATACAAAGTATGATACAATCACATGATGCTTAGTGATATCTCCCAATGCAAACCAAGTGAATGAGGGGTAAGGAGGATGCCAAGGTATGATCTCAATGCTAATGCATATGATGAGATATCATGAGGGATCTTAGGGTCAAAACCATTAGATTTAGGGGATTGATGAAATGTACATTTCATCTCCTAAAATGAATGGATGGTTTTTATTTGATGAAATTCCTCTCATGATTAATTTTTTTTTCTATCTTCCCCTCCCTCTTCACCTTCATCCATATTCTTACCCATTCCCTTATTTGACCAATGAAATCTCTAATGTGTAAATGCTAATTGATTCATCAATGACCTTGTGGCAGATGAATCAATACAAGTATGATTGAGATATGTCCCTCCCATTTTCTTTTAGTGTGTGGTATGTTTTAGGAGTTTGGTTCTTTGTACCAAATATCTAACATGCATTAACACCTATATTTTTATTTCCCGACCTCAGATAGTTGTGACTTCTACATAAGTCCAATTAGGATTGCTTAACATAGAGCTAAATTTGACCCTCAAGGCATAGCATTCTAGTCAGTGAAATTGTAATTCTCCCACTATTCATGGCATTGTGTGGAAACTTGACCTTTTTTCCTTTCATGAGAGCTAGTCGCATACTTGTTGAGTTATCCAAATTGGAGCCCTTCTCATGGAAGATGTCTTGGTTCAAGGATTCATACTTGTGAATGAATGGGTGAGTGTTTTCCAAAGAATGACTTAATCAATTAAAACTCAACACTAACATTTGACTAACTTTTATTCACTTTGCTTTTACTTTCAAGTGTTTTACTTTATGCAATTTAAATTTCAGTCATTTACCATTCATTTGCCATTTTAGATTTCATGCAATTTGTTTATGATTCAGTCTGTTTTACTTTGCCCATTTGAGCCATATCTTGTGATTGTATATATTTGTTTGTGTGCTTTGATCTTATTTGTGGTCTTAGGACCTTAAACCACCTAATAACAACAAAAATTAAAAAAAAACATTTGGTGGACTGTTGGGATTTGATATGAACTTTTAGATTTAGGCTTAGGCAACATTCCCTATGCTAAAGGGCTTGGCCAATGCCAACATCTGAGACTGAGCTATTCTTGACATGTGACTTTTATCTGATGAAAGACTTTAGATCTCTTTGGTTCATCTGTTATCCTGTCTATGTGCTTAATTGTTACTTTGTTATGGTCTATGTCTGATGTTTTGTTCTGAGTTGATCAAGGAATATTTCATCGAATACATTGGAAGACAATGAAGACTGCTAGCTATTGGAATTCTTGATTGGATGTGGCTATATTTATTTGATTCCTTGATCTTTATGATGTCAGAATATTGCTCATTTCTTATGCTTATTGCTTGATCAAGGTCCAAGGGAAAATGGGTTTCTATACGACATTCTTGTCTGTTGGATTGCATCCCATTGGTCAGATCTTTTCGATTCATAACTTTTAAATTTTGCTTAAGGTAGTCTCTTTATCTCCTCCCACTTATTAAATTTTAAAATCTCTCCCTCCTTTCAAAAACTTTCTTTGCTTGTGATTTCAAACTTAAACATGTTTTAAAAATTAGAAACTTTGGCCTTATGCCAATAAATTTTTAAAAAACCTTTTCTTAATCAAACTTGTAAATCAACTTAACCATATTGACTTAAATTCAAAAGACAAAAAGAACTAATAACCCCATTCTAAACTTTGGCCTTTTGTGCCCTTTTTCTTAAATTTTTGTTAAAACCAACTCACCAACTTTCTTTGAAATTTTTACCATGAACTACGAGGTTTTGATCCCTCATTTTTATGTTGGTACGTAGGCACAAGACCGAAGGTCTCGTCAAACACAGAGATATAATCAATGAATTCTTTTCTCATCCCCACACTCTATTTTTTTTCTCAAACATCTTTTGTACCAAAAACATATGCACACAATAAAGATCTCCCTAGTGTAAGACCCCAATTTTGGCCCTAAGATCCCTCATGATATCTCATCATATGCATTAGCATTGGGATCATACCTTGGCATCCTCCCTACTCCTCATCCATTGGGTTTGTTTTGGGAGAGATCACCAACCACTATGTGATTGAATCATACTTGTTATTTTATCATTTACTAACCAAAATACCAAAAATATGTCTTTGCATTTTTCTAACTCTTTTGTAGGTAGGGCACATGATCACCTTTGATTCATCAAGTTCACATCTAGGGTTTAAGACCCTCATTGCTAAGAGCCCAACCAAGAAATGATCCATAATGGATCTAGGCATCATATATGAGTCCCCATGAGCTTCATATGTATTTTTGATCATCAAATCATCAATAATGTGGAGTTGGTTTGCCTTGGAAACCCTAGTTCATCTGGGTATCTTGAGTAACTTCCTCACCAAGAATCTTAAACAATTGATCAAATATTTCAAGGGATACTTAGAAGTTAATCATCTTATGCATATATGATCTCCCATGAGTACCAAGAGTCAAGAGGATTGCAAGTTAGCAAGTGGGTTGATGGTGGTTGACCAAAGGAATTCATCTGATCAAAACTGGGGTCCCCTAGACCATATCTGTAACACCCCTTTTTCTATCCCAAAATACATAACATATAATCAGACTACATAAGCACACATATAACAAAAGGGCGTCACATCGACGTTTTCAAAAACTAAAAGCTTTCAAAAACCAAACCTCATTCATCATCAAAATACAATACACCTGGTAATTTCAAATAACACATTTCACTTATCATGAACATTCAAGAATATGCGTTCGCAGCGGAAAATAATGAATACTCATGCATTTCATCAAATGATCCATGTCCCATACCATGATCATCTCTCAATAATCTCTTCAAAATAAACTGAAACCATAATTAGAATATTTGGCATTATGGCCTCTCCACAGCAAATGCAAATAAGCATGTTCGCAAGTAATAACATAATACTTATCCAAATAGGATACGAGTTCAATACTACTAATCTACCTAGTGTTACATGACCAGAGCATTGAATAATTACCTAGTCTTCAAACTAAAATACGGGAACTCTCCAGCTAATCTCGAGCGAGCTACCGTCCACTTACTTCAGCGCTACTACTCCTGAGTATATGCGCGATACCCATGTAAAGGTAACATTCAAACAGAAAGGGTGAGAATTAAAATCATTATGAAGAAGTATAATCAAGCACAATGATTAAATCAACAACTAAAGGAATTCATCACACTTCATATAACCATGTAAATAATATTCACCAACATCTATTTCACATATTTCAAACATCCATCAAACTCAAGGAGTACAATATTAAAATCCAATATTATATTCTCAAATATACACATAATTACAATTATCACATAATCACATATGTTGTCAAGTTATGTATCCAATCATCATCAAATTCAATTACCATATCTCATACACACATCACAATCACAATAATGCATACACTCAATTATCACATAAATCTAATGTGACTCAATGCAATACATGTGACTCTATGCATGTGGTACCATAATGTGAACCCAACGTTTCACCGCTTTCCGATTCAATATCTAGAATCCAAGTCACGCTTCTGATCCAGACAAGATCAAAGCCACTACCACGCCTATTTCCAATGAAGGATCAACGTGTGCTACATCTACCACACCTATTTCCAATTAAGGATCAACGTGTGCTACATCTACCACACCTATTTCCAATTAAGGATCAACGTGTGCAACATCTACCACGCCTATTTCCAATTAAGGATCAACGTGTGCAACATCTACCATGCCTATTTCCAATTAAGGATCAACGTGTGCAACATCTACCACGCCTATTTCGAATTAAGGATCAACGTGTGCAACATCTACCACGCCTATTTCCAATTAAGGATCAACGTGTGCAACATCTACCACGCCTATTTCCAATTAAGGATCAACGTGTGCAACATCTATAACGCCTATTTCCAATTAAGGATCAACGTGTGCAACATCTACCACGCCTATTTACAATTAAGGATCGACGTGTGCTAACATGTGAACCCACAGTTTCACCGCTTCCACCATGAAGCCGACCATGCTATGAATGAATGTACAAATACCTATACATATGCAATTAAGATTATCTCTACCATCTTAACATTCCACATAACACCATAATTTAACTCTATGAATTATCCACCAATGGTACATATAGACATTCATAACAAATACACCATTCACATAATATGCAATTAAGATCATCTCTACCATCTTAACATTCATAACAAATACACCATTCACATAATATGCAATTAAGATCATCTCTACCATCTTAACATTCATATCAAATACACCATTCACATTATATGCAATTAAGATCATCTCTACCATCTTAACATTCATAACAAATACACCATTCACATGATATGCAAATAAGATCATCTCTACCATCTTAACATTCATAACAAATACACCATTCACATAATATGCAATTAAGATCATCTCTACCATCTTAACATTCATAACAAATACACCATTCACATAATATACAATTAAGATCATCTCTACCATCTTAACATTCATAACAAAAACACCATTCACATAATATGCAATTAAGATCATCTCTACCATCTTAACATTCATAACGAATACACCATTCACATAATATGCAATTAAGATCATCTCTACCATCTTAATATTCATAACAAATACACCATTCACATAATATGCAATTAAGATCATCTCTCCCATCTTAACATTCATAACAAATACACCATTCACATAATATCTATTAGAGTCACCTTTCTAATGCTTTAAACCCCAACCCAAAATGATTCACGAGTTGAAAATTATGAATAAAACCGTGCACGAAGGCGTTACTAAAAAGATGTTGTTTATTAAATTTTCTAACATAATTTTCATCTTCTTAAATCCCCAAACCGTTCTCGAAATAATCTCCAAAATTATTTTATTCCTGAAGCAAAGTTATAGCCCTCTGTTTCAGTTATCCAACGCTTCAAACGGCACTCAATTTGGACTTACGGATCAAAAGTTATGACCAAAACGATTTCGACAATAAAACATAAAAAAAGGCCGCGAGTGTGACGGATAGCATGCAGAATTTTCTGCGTTTTTCATCGTTGGAGGACTTTCGGATCTCTGATTTCGATTCCGTAAAAAGCCAAACGTTCAGAAAATTATAACTCATACAATACTCTAAGTATATAACATTAATTTACAGTTTTAACACAATCAAATCACAACAAATCGAGAATACTCATCAAGACCTAACAATTCCAAAACCATGCAAATTAGGGATTTTAACCTAAACATACATCTACCCATTGACCCAATCATACTAACCCATAATAATAAGGATTCCCCCCTTACCTCTTCAATTTTCTGGAAACCCTAGCTCCTCTCTTGTTCTTCCCTTCTTCTCCTCACTTTTCCTCTTCTCTTTCTCTATTGTTGTCAAATGATCAATGAATCCTAATTCTCACCCTCCTCCCCTTTAATTAATAGGCCTAATAAGACCTAATATTTAAATATCTCTAATTAGTTCAATTAAATTAAACTAACACCACATACACACTAATTTAATTAATGCAATTATTTTATTATATCTCATATCAACTAAATAATTAATTAACACACCAAATTAATTAATATAATAAATTATTATACTACCTAACAACCAATTAATTAATTAACACTCCACATAAATAAGATAAAATATAGTAATAATAATATAATAAATAATTACTAAAATTGGGTTGTTACAACTCTCCCCCACTTAAAAGATTTTCGGCCCCGAAAATACCTCAAACGAACAACTCCGGATACGATTCCTTCATCTTATCCTCGAGTTCCCAAGTAATATTGCCATTGGCGGTTCCGCCCCATATCACTTTCACCAAGGCAATCTCCTTACCACGAAGCTTCTTCACGTCTCGATCTTCAATTCGCATAGGTGATGTATCAACCGTCAAATTATCCTGCACTTGAATATCATCTAATGGAACAACATGCGATGGATCCACAATGTACCTCCTCAATTGAGACACATGGAACACATCATGAATATTAGAAAGTGATGGTGGTAATGCAATCCGATGTGCCACTTCACTTATCTTCTCGGAAATCTGATAAGGACCAATGAAACGCGGCGTCAACTTACGCGACTTCAAAGCTCTACCAACACCCGTTATTGGCGTAACTCGAAAAAACACATGCTCATCTTTCTCGAACTCAAGAGCTTTCCTCCTCTTATCATGATAACTCTTTTGACGGCTCTGAGAAGCCTTCATCTTCTCTTGAATCATATTAATCTTATCCGTAGTCTCTTGAATCAACTCGGGTCCAACCACACCACTCTCTCCCGATTCGTACCAATATAAAGGAGTTCTACACCTTCTGCCATAAAGAGCCTCAAAAGGTGCCATTCCAATACTTGAATGGAAACTGTTGTTATATGTGAACTCGATCAAAGGCAAGAAACTATCCCAATTTCCTCCTTGTTCCAAAACACAAGACCTCAAAAGATCTTCAAGTGACTAAATAGTCCTCTCCGTTTGACCATCAGTTTGCGGATGATACGCCGAATTCAAACGCAACTTCGTACCCAAAGCACTTTGAAAACCTTCCTAAAATCTCTAAGTGAACCTCGGATCTCTATCCGAAACAATGCTCGACGGAATACCATGCAAACACACAATCCTCTCGATGTACAACTTAGCAAGTCTCTCCATCGAATAATCCATCCTCATCGGAATAAAATGAGCACATTTCGTCAACCTGTCCACAACGACCCAAATCGCCTCATAATTACTCGATGTTCTCGGCAAACCCGAAACAAAATCCATAGAGATACTATCCCACTTCCACTCGGGAATAGATAACGGTTGCATCAAACCAGACGGCTTTTGATGTTCAATCTTTGACTTTTGACAAGTCAAACATGAATACACAAATTCAGCTACATCCTTCTTCATACCTTGCCACCAAAACATCTTTCTCAAGTCTTGATACATTTTAGTAGCACTAGGGTGAATACTCAGACCACTTATATGCCATTCCTCAAGAATCCTCTTTCTCAAATCCGTAACATCCGGAACACAAACTCGATCACGACATCTCATGATCCCATTCTCATCAATCTGAAAGTCACCACCTTTGCCTTGGTTAATCAATGTCATAACATCGACTAATTTCAAATCTGACTTCTGACCTTCTCTAATCTCGTCAAGAATGCCACACGTAAGCTTCAACATTTCAAGCTTAACACACGAAGACGTCGCTTCACAAACCAAACTGAAATCTCTAAATTGCTCCAACAATTCAAACTCTCGTATCATCAACATAGACATGTGCAATGACTTCCTACTCAATGCATCGGCTACAACATTCGCCTTTCCAGGATGATAATTCAAACCAAAATCATATTCTTTCAAGAATTCCAACCATCTCCTTTGCCTCATATTCAATTCTTTCTGATCGAACAAGTACTTCAAACTCTTGTTATCACTAAACACATCAAATCGCAATCCAAACAAATAATGTCTCCAAAGCTTCAACACAAACACAACGACGGCCAACTCTAAATCATGCGTCGGATAATTCCTCTCATGAACTTTAAGTTTCCTTGAAGCATAAGCTACCACTTGCCCTTTTTGCATCAGAACACCTCCCAAACCCAATAAAGAAGCATCACAATACACAATGAAAGTTTCTAACGGGTCTGGTAAAATCAAAATAGGAGCCGTAGTCAATCTTCTCTTAAGCTCATGAAAATTCGCTTCACACTGCGAAGTCCAAATGAAAGCTTGACCTTTCCTAGTCAACTGCGTCAATGGTAACGACAACTTAGAAAATCCTTCAATGAACTTCCTATAATAACCAGCCAAACCAAGGAAACTTCGAATCTCAGCAACCGACTTAGGCGCTTCCCATTGAGATACAACTTCAATCTTCGTAGGATCCACAGAAATACCACCAATCGAAATCACATGTCCAAGAAAACTTACTTCACTCAACCAAAACTCACATTTAGAGAGTTTAGCAAACAACTTCCTCCATTTCAACACCGATAACACAACCTTCAAATGCTCGGTATGATCCTCTTTACTCTTGGAATAAATCAATATATCATCGATGAACACAACAACAAACTTATCCAGATAATCATGAAAAATTCTATTCATATACTCCATAAATACACCAGGTGCATTAGTCACACCAAAAGGCATCACGGAGTACTCGTAGTGACCGTACCTTGTCCGAAAAGTAGTCTTTTGAATATCCTCAGCCTTTACACGAATCTGGTGATACCCAGACCTCAAATCAATTTTGCTAAATACACAAGCTCCAACCAGCTGATCCATCAGATCGTCAATCCTCGGAAGTGGATACTTGTTCTTAATCATCACTTTGTTCAGTTGTCTATAATCAACACATAATCTCATAGAACCTTCTTTCTTCTTGACCAACAGAACAGGTGCACCCCACAGCGACACACTAGGATGAATAAACTTCTTCTCGAGCAAGTCTTCAAGTTGACTCTTCAACTCTTTCAACTCGGAAGCAGACATCCTATAGGGAGCCATCGATACAGGACTAGTTCCAGGAACTAAATTAATCGAAAACTCAACCTCACGTTCCGACGGTAAATCGCTTATATCTTCAGGAAATACCTCCGCAAACTCACAAACTATTGGCAATTCTTCAATCGTCCTCTCCTCACGAATATCCAAAGTTGCCAACAACATAAACAACTCGGCACCACCTTGCACCGATTCATCCACTTGCTTAGCAGACACAAACCAATCTTCCTTAGCACCAACCTCAGGAAAATAATCGTCTTCTCCAAAACAGGTTAACTAGCCAACACTGCACTCTTGCATGTAACAACATAATGTCCAAGCTCGATACAATTGGAACATCCAAGATAAGCAGACGCTTCTCCCCCACTTATTTCATTCCCAACCTGACAATGGAAAATAAAACAAGCATCGACAATTTTCTCACACACATGTCGCATACTAGGGAACAAACATAATTAAACAACCTGGCCGGACGGACCGACCTGCTCTGATACCACTATGTATCAGACAAACAGTATCGATCGTGTCAAATACACTAATCAAATACAACGGGATGGAAAACCCTAACGACTATTGACCAACTGGTCGACCATGCTCTGATACCACTAATGTAACACCCCTTTTCTACCCCAAAATACTTAACATATAATCAAAGTACATAAGCACGCATATAACAAAAGGGCACCACATCGACGTTTTCCAAAACTAAAAGCTTTCAAAAACCAAACCTCATACATCATCAATATACAATACACCTGGTCATTTCAAATAACACATTTAACTTATCATGAACATTCAAGAATATGCGTTCGCAGCGGAAAATAATGAATACTCATGCATTTCATCAAATGATCCATGTCCCATACCATGATCATCTCTCAATAATCTCTTCAAAATAAACTGAAACCATAATTAGAATATTTGGCATTATGGCCTCTCCACAGCAAATGCAAATAAGCATGTTCGCAAGTAATAACATAATACTTATCCAAATAGGATACGAGTTCAATACTACTAATCTACCTAGTGTTACATGACCAGAGCATTGAATAATTACCTAGTCTTCAAACTAAAATACGGGAACTCTCCAGCTAATCTCGAGCGAGCTACCGTCCACTTACTTCAGCGCTACTACTCCTGAGTATATGCGCGATACCCATGTAAAGGTAACATTCAAACAGAAAGGGTGAGAATTAAAATCATTATGAAGAAGTATAATCAAGCACAATGATTAAATCAACAACTAAAGGAATTCATCACACTTCATATAACCATGTAAATAATATTCACCAACATCTATTTCACATATTTCAAACATCCATCAAACTCAAGGAGTACAATATTAAAATCCAATATTATATTCTCAAATATACACATAATTACAATTATCACATAATCACATATGTTGTCAAGTTATGTATCCAATCATCATCAAATTCAATTACCATATCTCATACACACATCACAATCACAATAATGCATACACTCAATTATCACATAAATCTAATGTGACTCAATGCAATACATGTGACTCTATGCATGTGGTACCATAATGTGAACCCAACGTTTCACCGCTTTCCGATTCAATATCTAGAATCCAAGTCACGCTTCTGATCCAGACAAGATCAAAGCCACTACCACGCCTATTTCCAATGAAGGATCAACGTGTGCTACATCTACCACACCTATTTCCAATTAAGGATCAACGTGTGCTACATCTACCACACCTATTTCCAATTAAGGATCAACGTGTGCAACATCTACCACGCCTATTTCCAATTAAGGATCAACGTGTGCAACATCTACCATGCCTATTTCCAATTAAGGATCAACGTGTGCAACATCTACCACGCCTATTTCGAATTAAGGATCAACGTGTGCAACATCTACCACGCCTATTTCCAATTAAGGATCAACGTGTGCAACATCTACCACGCCTATTTCCAATTAAGGATCAACGTGTGCAACATCTATAACGCCTATTTCCAATTAAGGATCAACGTGTGCAACATCTACCACGCCTATTTACAATTAAGGATCGACGTGTGCTAACATGTGAACCCACAGTTTCACCGCTTCCACCATGAAGCCGACCATGCTATGAATGAATGTACAAATACCTATACATATGCAATTAAGATTATCTCTACCATCTTAACATTCCACATAACACCATAATTTAACTCTATGAATTATCCACCAATGGTACATATAGACATTCATAACAAATACACCATTCACATAATATGCAATTAAGATCATCTCTACCATCTTAACATTCATAACAAATACACCATTCACATAATATGCAATTAAGATCATCTCTACCATCTTAACATTCATATCAAATACACCATTCACATTATATGCAATTAAGATCATCTCTACCATCTTAACATTCATAACAAATACACCATTCACATGATATGCAAATAAGATCATCTCTACCATCTTAACATTCATAACAAATACACCATTCACATAATATGCAATTAAGATCATCTCTACCATCTTAACATTCATAACAAATACACCATTCACATAATATACAATTAAGATCATCTCTACCATCTTAACATTCATAACAAAAACACCATTCACATAATATGCAATTAAGATCATCTCTACCATCTTAACATTCATAACGAATACACCATTCACATAATATGCAATTAAGATCATCTCTACCATCTTAATATTCATAACAAATACACCATTCACATAATATGCAATTAAGATCATCTCTCCCATCTTAACATTCATAACAAATACACCATTCACATAATATCTATTAGAGTCACCTTTCTAATGCTTTAAACCCCAACCCAAAATGATTCACGAGTTGAAAATTATGAATAAAACCGTGCACGAAGGCGTTACTAAAAAGATGTTGTTTATTAAATTTTCTAACATAATTTTCATCTTCTTAAATCCCCAAACCGTTCTCGAAATAATCTCCAAAATTATTTTATTCCTGAAGCAAAGTTATAGCCCTCTGTTTCAGTTATCCAACGCTTCAAACGGCACTCAATTTGGACTTACGGATCAAAAGTTATGACCAAAACGATTTCGACAATAAAACATAAAAAAAGGCCGCGAGTGTGACGGATAGCATGCAGAATTTTCTGCGTTTTTCATCGTTGGAGGAATTTCGGATCTCTGATTTCGATTCCGTAAAAAGCCAAACGTTCAGAAAATTATAACTCATACAATACTCTAAGTATATAACATTAATTTACAGTTTTAACACAATCAAATCACAACAAATCGAGAATACTCATCAAGACCTAACAATTCCAAAACCATGCAAATTAGGGATTTTAACCTAAACATACATCTACCCATTGACCCAATCATACTAACCCATAATAATAAGGATTCCCCCCTTACCTCTTCAATTTTCTGGAAACCCTAGCTCCTCTCTTGTTCTTCCCCTCTTCTCCTCACTTTTCCTCTTCTCTTTCTCTATTGTTGTCAAATGATCAATGAATCCTAATTCTCACCCTCCTCCCCTTTAATTAATAGGCCTAATAAGACCTAATATTTAAATATCTCTAATTAGTTCAATTAAATTAAACTAACACCACATACACACTAATTTAATTAATGCAATTATTTTATTATATCTCATATCAACTAAATAATTAATTAACACACCAAATTAATTAATATAATAAATTATTATACTACCTAACAACCAATTAATTAATTAACACTCCACATAAATAAGATAAAATATAGTAATAATAATATAATAAATAATTACTAAAATTGGGTTGTTACAACTCTCCCCCACTTAAAAGATTTTCGGCCCCGAAAATACCTCAAACGAACAACTCCGGATACGATTCCTTCATCTTATCCTCGAGTTCCCAAGTAATATTGCCATTGGCGGTTCCGCCCCATATCACTTTCACCAAGGCAATCTCCTTACCACGAAGCTTCTTCACGTCTCGATCTTCAATTCGCATAGGTGATGTATCAACCGTCAAATTATCCTGCACTTGAATATCATCTAATGGAACAACATGCGATGGATCCACAATGTACCTCCTCAATTGAGACACATGGAACACATCATGAATATTAGAAAGTGATGGTGGTAATGCAATCCGATGTGCCACTTCACTTATCTTCTCGGAAATCTGATAAGGACCAATGAAACGCGGCGTCAACTTACGCGACTTCAAAGCTCTACCAACACCCGTTATTGGCGTAACTCGAAAAAACACATGCTCATCTTTCTCGAACTCAAGAGCTTTCCTCCTCTTATCATGATAACTCTTTTGACGGCTCTGAGAAGCCTTCATCTTCTCTTGAATCATATTAATCTTATCCGTAGTCTCTTGAATCAACTCGGGTCCAACCACACCACTCTCTCCCGATTCGTACCAATATAAAGGAGTTCTACACCTTCTGCCATAAAGAGCCTCAAAAGGTGCCATTCCAATACTTGAATGGAAACTGTTGTTATATGTGAACTCGATCAAAGGCAAGAAACTATCCCAATTTCCTCCTTGTTCCAAAACACAAGACCTCAAAAGATCTTCAAGTGACTAAATAGTCCTCTCCGTTTGACCATCAGTTTGCGGATGATACGCCGAATTCAAACGCAACTTCGTACCCAAAGCACTTTGAAAACCTTCCTAAAATCTCGAAGTGAACCTCGGATCTCTATCCGAAACAATGCTCGACGGAATACCATGCAAACACACAATCCTCTCGATGTACAACTTAGCAAGTCTCTCCATCGAATAATCCATCCTCATCGGAATAAAATGAGCACATTTCGTCAACCTGTCCACAACGACCCAAATCGCCTCATAATTACTCGATGTTCTCGGCAAACCCGAAACAAAATCCATAGAGATACTATCCCACTTCCACTCGGGAATAGATAACGGTTGCATCAAACCAGACGGCTTTTGATGTTCAATCTTTGACTTTTGACAAGTCAAACATGAATACACAAATTCAGCTACATCCTTCTTCATACCTTGCCACCAAAACATCTTTCTCAAGTCTTGATACATTTTAGTAGCACCAGGGTGAATACTCAGACCACTTATATGCCATTCCTCAAGAATCCTCTTTCTCAAATCCGTAACATCCGGAACACAAACTCGATCACGACATCTCATGATCCCATTCTCATCAATCTGAAAGTCACCACCTTTGCCTTGGTTAATCAATGTCATAACATCGACTAATTTCAAATCTGACTTCTGACCTTCTCTAATCTCGTCAAGAATGCCACACGTAAGCTTCAACATTTCAAGCTTAACACACGAAGACGTCGCTTCACAAACCAAACTGAAATCTCTAAATTGCTCCAACAATTCAAACTCTCGTATCATCAACATAGACATGTGCAATGACTTCCTACTCAATGCATCGGCTACAACATTCGCCTTTCCAGGATGATAATTCAAACCAAAATCATATTCTTTCAAGAATTCCAACCATCTCCTTTGCCTCATATTCAATTCTTTCTGATCGAACAAGTACTTCAAACTCTTGTTATCACTAAACACATCAAATCGCAATCCAAACAAATAATGTCTCCAAAGCTTCAACACAAACACAACGACGGCCAACTCTAAATCATGCGTCGGATAATTCCTCTCATGAACTTTAAGTTTCCTTGAAGCATAAGCTACCACTTGCCCTTTTTGCATCAGAACACCTCCCAAACCCAATAAAGAAGCATCACAATACACAATGAAAGTTTCTAACGGGTCTGGTAAAATCAAAATAGGAGCCGTAGTCAATCTTCTCTTAAGCTCATGAAAATTCGCTTCACACTGCGAAGTCCAAATGAAAGCTTGACCTTTCCTAGTCAACTGCGTCAATGGTAACGACAACTTAGAAAATCCTTCAATGAACTTCCTATAATAACCAGCCAAACCAAGGAAACTTCGAATCTCAGCAACCGACTTAGGCGCTTCCCATTGAGATACAACTTCAATCTTCGTAGGATCCACAGAAATACCACCAATCGAAATCACATGTCCAAGAAAACTTACTTCACTCAACCAAAACTCACATTTAGAGAGTTTAGCAAACAACTTCCTCCATTTCAACACCGATAACACAACCTTCAAATGCTCGGTATGATCCTCTTTACTCTTGGAATAAATCAATATATCATCGATGAACACAACAACAAACTTATCCAGATAATCATGAAAAATTCTATTCATATACTCCATAAATACACCAGGTGCATTAGTCACACCAAAAGGCATCACGGAGTACTCGTAGTGACCGTACCTTGTCCGAAAAGTAGTCTTTTGAATATCCTCAGCCTTTACACGAATCTGGTGATACCCAGACCTCAAATCAATTTTGCTAAATACACAAGCTCCAACCAGCTGATCCATCAGATCGTCAATCCTCGGAAGTGGATACTTGTTCTTAATCATCACTTTGTTCAGTTGTCTATAATCAACACATAATCTCATAGAACCTTCTTTCTTCTTGACCAACAGAACAGGTGCACCCCACAGCGACACACTAGGATGAATAAACTTCTTCTCGAGCAAGTCTTCAAGTTGACTCTTCAACTCTTTCAACTCGGAAGCAGACATCCTATAGGGAGCCATCGATACAGGACTAGTTCCAGGAACTAAATCAATCGAAAACTCAACCTCACGTTCCGACGGTAAATCGCTTATATCTTCAGGAAATACCTCCGCAAACTCACAAACTATTGGCAATTCTTCAATCGTCCTCTCCTCACGAATATCCAAAGTTGCCAACAACATAAACAACTCGGCACCACCTTGCACCGATTCATCCACTTGCTTAGCAGACACAAACCAATCTTCCTTAGCACCAACCTCAGGAAAATAATCGTCTTCTCCAAAACAGGTTAACTAGCCAACACTGCACTCTTGCATGTAACAACATAATGTCCAAGCTCGATACAATTGGAACATCCAAGATAAGCAGACGCTTCTCCCCCACTTATTTCATTCCCAACCTGACAATGGAAAATAAAACAAGCATCGACAATTTTCTCACACACATGTCGCATACTAGGGAACAAACATAATTAAACAACCTGGCCGGACGGACCGACCTGCTCTGATACCACTATGTATCAGACAAACAGTATCGATCGTGTCAAATACACTAATCAAATACAACGGGATGGAAAACCCTAACGACTATTGACCAACTGGTCGACCATGCTCTGATACCACTAATGTAACACCCCTTTTCTACCCCAAAATACTTAACATATAATCAAAGTACATAAGCACGCATATAACAAAAGGGCACCACATCGACGTTTTCCAAAACTAAAAGCTTTCAAAAACCAAACCTCATACATCATCAATATACAATACACCTGGTCATTTCAAATAACACATTTAACTTATCATGAATATTCAAGAATATGCGTTGGCAGCAGAAAATAATGAATACTCATGCATTTCATCAAATGATCCATGTCCCATACCATGATCATCTCTCAATAATCTCTTGAAAATAAACTGAAACCATAATCAGAATATTTGGCACTATAGCCTCTCCACAGCAATTGCAAATAAGCATGTTCGCAAGTAATAACATAATACTTATCCAAATAGGATACGAGTTCAATACTACTAATCTACCCAGTGTTACATGACCAGAGCATTGACTCATTACCTAGTCTTCAAACTAAAATACGGGAACTCTCCAGCTAATCTCGAGCGAGCTACCGTCCACTTACTTCAGCGCTACTACTCCTGAGTATCTGCGCGCTACCCATGTAAAGGAAACATTCAAACAGAAAGGGTGAGAATTAAAATCATTATGAAGAAGTATAATCAAGCACAATGATTAAATCAACAACTAAAGGAATTCATAACACTTCATATAACCATATAAATAATATTCACCAACATCTATTTAACATGTTTCAAACATCCATCAAACTCAAGGAGTACAATATTAAAATCCAATATTATATTCTCAAATATACACATAGCTACAATTATCACATAATCACATATGTTGTCAAGATATGTAACCAATCATCATCAAATTCAATTACCATATCTCATACACACATCACAATCACAATAATGCATACACTCAATTATCACATAACTCTAATGTGACTCAATGCAAGACATGTGACTCTATGCATGTGGTACCATAATGTGAACCCAACGTTTCACCGCTTTCCGATTCAATATCTAGAATCCAAGCCACGCTTCCGATCCAGACAAGAATAAAGCCATTACCACGCCTATTTCCAATTAAGGATCAACATGTGCTACATCTACCACGCCTATTTCCAATTAAGGATCAACATGTGCAACATCTACCACGCCTATTTCCAATTTAAGATCAACGTGTGCAACATCTACCACGCCTATTTCCAATTAAGGATCAACATGTGCAACATCTACCACGCCTATTTCCAATTAAGGATCAACGTGTGCAACATCTACCACGCCTATTTCCAATTAAGGATCAACGTGTGCAACATCTACCAAGCCTATTTCCAATTAAGGATCAATGTGTGCAACATCTACCACGCCTATTTCCAATTAAGGATCAACGTGTGCAACATCTACCACGCCTATTTCCAATTAAGGATCAACGTGTGAAACATCTACCACGCCTATTTCCAATTAAGGATCAACGTGTGCAACATCTACCACGCCTATTTCCAATTAAGGATCAACGTGTGCAACATCTACCACGCCTATTTCCAATTAAGGATCAACGTGTGCAACATCTACCACGCCTATTTCCAATTAAGGATCAACGTGTGCTACCATGTGAACCCACAGTTTCACCGCTTCCGCCATGAAGCCGACCATGCCATGAATGAATTTACAAATACCAATATATATGCAATTAAGATCATCTCTACCATCTTAATATTCCACATATCACCATAATTTAACTCTATGAATTATCCACCAATGGTACATATACACATTCATAACTAATACACCATTCACATAATATGCAATTAAGATCATCTCTACCATCGTAACATTCATAACAAATACATCATTCACATAATATGCAATTAAGATCATCTCTACCATCTTAACATTCATATCAAATACACCATTCACATAATATGCAATTAAGATCATCTCTACCATCTTAACATTCATAACAAATACACCATTCACATGATATGCAATTAAGATCATCTCTACCATCTTAACATTCATAACAAATACACCATTCACATAATATGCAATTAAGATCATCTCTACCATCTTAACATTCATAACAAATACACCATTCACATAATATGCAATTAAGATCATCTCCACCATCTTAACATTCATAACAAAAACACCATTCACATAATATGCAATTAAGATCATCTCTACCATCTTAACATTCAAAACAAATACACCATTCACATAATATGCAATTAAGATCATCTCTACCATCTTAACATTCATAACAAATACACCATTCACATAATATGCAATTAAGATCATCTCTACCATCTTAACATTCATAATAAATACACCATTCACATAATATCTATTAGAGTCACCTTTCTAATGCTTTAAACCGCAACCCAAAATGATTCACGAGTTGAAATTTATGAATAAAACCGTGCACGAATGTGTTACTAAAAAGTTGTTGTTTATTATATTTTCTAACATAATTTTCATCTTCTTCAACCCCCAAACCATCCACGAAATAATCTCCAAAATTATTTTATTCCTGAAACAAAGTTATAGCCCTCTGTTTCAGCTATCCAACGCTTCAAACGGCACTCAATTTGGACTTACGGATCAAAAGTTATGACCAAAACAATTTCGACAATAAAACATAAAAAAAGGCCGCGAGTGTGACGGACAGCATGCAGAAGTTTCTGCGTTTTTCATCGTTGGAGGACTTTCGGACCTCCGATTTCGATTCCGTAAAAAGCCAAACGTTTAGAAAATTATAACTCATACAATACTCTAAATATATAACATTAATTTACAGTTTTAACACAATCAAATCACTACAAATCGAGAATACTCATCAAGACCTAACAATTCCAAAACCATGCAAATTAGAGATTTTAACCTAAACATACATCTACCCATTGACCCAATCTTACTAACCCTTAATAATAAGGATTCCCCCCTTACCTCTTCAATTTTTTAGAAACCCTAGCTCCTCTCTTGTTCTTCCCCTCTTCTCCTCACTTTTCCTCTTCTCTTTCTCTATTGTTGTCAAATGATCAATGAATCCTAATTCTCACTCTCCTCCCCTTTATATACTAGTATTCTATTTGGGCTTAAATCATGATACTTCTAATTTAATTAATAGGCCCAATAAGACCTAATATTTAAATATCTCTAATTAGTTCAATTAAATTAAACTAACACCACATACACACTAATTTAATTAATACAATTATTTAATTATATCTCATATCAACTAAATAATTAATTAACACACCAAATTAATTAATATAATAAATTATTATACTACCTAACAACCAATTAATTAATTAACACTCCACATAAATAAGATAAAAAATAGTAATAATAATATAATAAATAATTACTAAAATTGGGTTGTTACACTATCTCCTACAATTTTTATCATATGAAAGTTATTCCAAGAGAATTGTTACTATAAATGACATTCGAAACAACTTTCATGTTTAGGCGTAGAGCTAGTTTTGCTTGGAAAGTCATTTTTTATGTTGAAAGATTATAGGTCATTTTGTCTAAACCCCAATTTGGAGGTCAACTTACCAAGGCCATAACTTGCTCAATTTTTATGAGATGTAAGATTTATAAGTTGCACAATCAAATTCAAGATGTCTAATTAAACATTGATGTTTGGAGTAAGAGCTAATTCAACTTTTATGAGCATGTGATATGAGGATACATTATAGGTCATTTTGGACCAATACCATTGAACAAGTGATTTTCATCAACTTCAAAAATGCATAACTCATTCATCTAAAATCCAAATGAGGTCACATTTGTGACCGTTTTGAAGTATTTTGAAAGAGCTAAAACTTTTATGAAGACACGTTTCTCTTTTGAAGCTCACATAAAAAGTTAGCCAAGGTGGAATAAGTGAACATATGGCTTGACACTTAGAAATTGTTTTGATATGTTAAAATTTCCAAACTTCCACCTCAAAATTCATCATGATACAAGCTTCAAATGGAAAAATGTTCAACATAAGAGTTGTTCCTCTTAATAAAAAATTTCCAAAGAGTCCAATTTCATCCATTTTGGACAAGGTTTGAGTGGTCTGCGCATGGCTTGAACATGGCATCATCATTTGGCAAAGATCAAACTTCAAACAGCTGCACACGTTTGCCTTGCATTCCAATTCACTTTCAGACTCAATTACACTTGATTATGGACTTAATTGAGTGGATTCATGGGCCTGTACACGCCCATGCAAGCATGCATCATCCATTGCTAAATTTGGAATTTCAAATTTAAGGTACAAATATCACTTGCTACAGCTATAAATAAGAGCCTCTAGCATCAGAATTGAGGACCCTTGCGCGCCAGCTTTGATCCAATACCTCAAACCCTCACATTTGAAAGGAGAAACCTGAGAATTTTCTTTGAAAATTGAGTTTGAATCTCACTGTTTTGAGATTCAAAACCCCAAGGATCCAAAGCTTTTGTTCAATCTTAAACCACTTCTGCAAGCTTCCTGAGTGAGATCAAGCAAGAACCAAAGCAAGAGAGATCGAGTTTTGCACAACATTGAAGGTATTTTCTAGATTTTTTCTTCTTTTTGATTCTCTCTCATTTCTCATCAATTCTCTTGGATCCTTAGTTGTCTGAAGTCCTACCAATGTAGGCAAGAAGATTGAGTTGCTTTGAGGTCAAATCAAAGCAACTTAGTTCATCTACCTTAAATTTCAACTCCATGTATCTGTCAATATACTTGGAGTTAGGATGAATTGAGGTCAGATTTTGTGATGGTAATGAGTGAACCAGTCAGGCCAGGGTCGCCTGAGAAGGTGACTGGCGTTTTGCTCCGGTGATGCGCTGGAACGGTTCAGAGCCACATGATCATCTCATATTGTTTTAATCACGAGCGTTAGTTTTAAATACCATTAGTGTGGCGCGTTGACTCGTGTACATGGTGGAACACGCGATTGGATCCACTTGATTTGTCACCTCAATTAATGAGGGAGATTAAGTGGTCCACGTTTTTTTTTATTATTTGAATTTCATTTTATTTTCTTTATTTTAATTAATTCATATTAATTTTAATATTGATCCAAAAAATATGAGAGTTTCACCTAAAATTTTTAAATAAAATCCTTTTTAATTTACTGAATTAAAATTATATTTTGGATCATTATTAATATTTTTCATGATTTAATTGATTTTGTGAATATTTTTAATTGTTTAAAAATACTTTTAAGTTTCCAAAAATTATGAATTTTTTCTCCAAGGTCCTTTGATCTTGTTTGACCTATGATAAATCTCATGGCTATTTATTTGGTGTTTTGATGAGGTTTTAGGAAATTGACCAACCATAATTTGATTTAATGCATATTTTTATTATTTTTAATTTTTTAAATGCCAAATTAATTGTGTAGAGTCATTTTAATTGACTTTGTGAGTTTGACTTGTACTATTGGGCCTTGGTAAAGGTTGATTTGACTTTGTTAGGTTAAGATAATTGGATTTAGAGGAATGATGGAATGTATATTTCATCTCCCAAAATGAATGAATGATCTTAATTTGGTAAAAGTCCTCCTTTGACCAATTTGTGTTTGATCCATTCCCCTCCCTCTTCATCTCATTCCCCTTCTCCATTCATTCATGTCATTGGACCTATGATGCCTCTATGTCCTAAGGCTAGTTAATTGCAAAATAAACATGAGTATGAATGAGATTAGGTCCATCCATTTGCATATTGTTTTTGTGTGTGGTGTGTTTCATGAGCATAGTTCATCATATTATGTCTCTAACATGCATTAACACCAAAATTCTATTGCCAGACTTAAATAGTTGTGATTTCTATATAAGTCCAATTACGATTGCTTAACATAGTGCTAAATCTATTACACAAAAGGCATAACATTCTAGTTAGTGAGATTGTAAGTCTCCCCTCTTTCATGGTATTGTGTGGAAACTTGGTCTTTTTCCCTTCCTTTGGAAGATGTCTTGGTTCAAGGATCCATGCTTGTGATAAGTGGGTTGAGTGTTCTCCAAAGAATGACTTAAACAAAAGCAAAAGCAATACTAACTTATAATCAACTAACAACTAACATTTAATTTCAAGTCATTTAGTTTTAATGCACTTTAATTTTTAAGCTTTATTCATTTGTCATTATTCATACCTTTCAATTTGTTTACTTTAATGCTATTTTCACTTTGCCCATTTTGGCCATATTTTGTGATATGTTGTGTTTGTTTATATTTGTTTGTTTGTTTAGTCTTTTGAACTTAATGTACATAATAAGAACAAAAAACCCTAAAAAACATTTTGTCTGGACTGTTGTTTTGATATGAGACTATTGGACTTAGAATTAGGCAACATTCCCTATGCAAAGGACTTGGTCAATGCCAACTTCCATGAAACCAAGTGCTTGTGAAGTGAACATTCATCTGATACAATATTGAAGATCCATTTGAGTTCATATGCAACATGATCATTATGAAACTGTTATTTTACACCTTTGTCTTTCGCCATCTTTGAAGTCATCAGATACATGGGAAATCTTGAAGGAGATCATGGAGTTTCTAAGCTTAGATGGGGCTATCTTTATTTGATGTCTTGCTCTTCATCTTGCTATATGTGTATTGATTTTACTTGATTCTAAAGTCCAAGGGAAATTTGGGGTTGCTATATGACATTCATGTCTATTGGATTGCATCCCATTGGTCAGATCTTTTCAACTCTCAACTTTTAATTTTTTTTGCTTAGGATTAATCTCTTCATCTCCTCCCCACTTCTTTAATTTCAAAATCTCTCCCCCTTTTTTAAAATCTTCTTTGCTTGTGTCTGTCTTCTAAAATTTGACCATTTTACAAATTAGAATCTTTAGCCTTATGCCATTGCATTTTCAAACTCTTTTTCTTAATCAAACTTGTAAATAAACTTAACTATACTTGACTTATAATTTCAAAATCCAAAAAGAACTAACACTCATTCAAATCATTTTAGGCCTTTTGTGCCTTTGTTAAACTTAAGTTTTTGTTAAAAGCAATGCACTCACTTTGAAATTGATACCACGAACTACGAGGTTTTGATCCCTCATTTTATGTTGGTACGTAGGCACAAGTCCGAAGGTCTTGTCAAACACAAAAATATAATTAATGAATTCTTTTCTCATCCTTCCATTCTATTTATTGCAAACATCATTTTGTATAAAAACGCATATGCACACAAAAAAGGGCTCCCTAGGAGTACCTATGACACTTTGGGTGCTAACACCTTCCCTCTGTGTAACCAGCCCCCTTACTTGTAATCTCTGGCATTTTATTAGTTTTGATTTGAAAACTTCATATCTTTTGGGTTTCGTTCTTACTTTTCCCTTTTCCATTGGGAACAATAAAAGTGTGGTGGCTGTAGCGGGAAATTCATTATCATCAAGCTATTGACAAGCTAGAGAACAATTAACAAAAGTCGCCACCGCGCTTTTATCATTTCCAAGGGAAAAGGAAAAAAGTAAGAACAAAACCTAAATAGTAAGAAGTTTTCAAATAAAAACTAATAAAAGTCAGAGATCACAGGTAAGGGGGTTGGTTACACAGAGGGAAGGTGTTAGCACCCAAGGTGTCTTAGGTACTCCTAGGGAGCCCTTTTTGTGTGCATATGTATTTTGTACAAAGTGATGTTTACAAACAAATAGAATGGGGGGATGAGAAAAGAATTCATTAATTATATTTTTATGTTTGACAAGTCCTTCGGTCTTGTGCCTACGTACCAACATAAAAATGAGGGATCAAAACCTCGTAGTTCGTGCTATAAATTTCAAAATGAGTGTGTTGGTTTTAACAAAATTTAAGTTTGAAAGCCACAAAGGCCTAAAAATGATTTGAATGAGTTAGTTCTTTTTTGGATTTTTGAAAGTTTAAGTCAAGTATATTTAAGTTTATTTACAAGTTTGATTTAAGAAAATAAGTTTGAAAATGCAATGGCATAAGGCCAAAATTTCTATCTTTTGCAAAAGTCGTCAAAGTTTAGAACAAAAGTAGTTCACACAAAGAAGGTTTTTGAAAATGGAGGGAGAGATTTTTGAAATTAAAGAAATTGGGAGAAGATGAAGAGGCTATCCCATGCACAAAAATTTAAAAGTTTAGAGTTGAAAAGATCTGACCAAATGGGTAGCAATCCAATAGACAAGTATGTCAATAGAAACCCATAATTCCCTAGGACTTTTAGAAACAAGCAACACATAAATGCACAATTATATCAATCTTGAAGAGAAAAGGCATCAAATAAAGATGGCCTCATCCAAGCTTATCCACTTCATGATCTTCTTCAAAATAGCCCATGTAGCAGATGAATTCCACAAGCCACAGGATCAACATAACAGCTTAACAATGATAAATGTTGCAGATGAACTGGAGAGATCTTGAATGATGTATCAGATGCATTTCAAATTGCAAGTACTTGGTTCTTCAACAAATTGGCATTGGTCAAGTCCATTAGCAAAGGAATGTTTCCTAATTTCTCTGTTCATCCTAACCGGTGACAAATATCTTTGTTTCCCCTGCCTGAGTCTATCCTTGATATGTTCACTTTATTCGGTGACGGGTATTCTCATTCTTTTGGTATTCTACCCAGTAAAAAGGTAGTTGTGATCCGTATTTTTTTCCCCAGAGAGTTAATCCTTGATATGTTCATCTTAATCGATGATGGGTTTTCTTCTCCTTGTGGTTTTCTACCCAGTAACCGGTAGTTGTAAATCCTACTTTTCCCCTGTGCGAAGTCTATCCCTGATATGATCATCCTAACCAGTGACGGATTTTCTCTTCAATGGTAATATATCCAGTAACAGATAGATATAATCCCTACTTTTGCTCCTCATCAGAGTCGATCCTTGATATGTTCATCCTCACCGATGACAGGTCTTCTCTTTGATTTGTTTTCTACCCAATAACCGGTAGTTGTAAATCCCACTTTGTCCCCTATTCAGAGTTTATCCTTGATATGTTCATCCTAACCTGTGACGGATTTTTTCTCCAACGGTTTTCTATCCAGCTTTCGATAGATGTAAGTCCTACTCTTTTTGTTCAATTGGTATATCCTTGATATGTTCATCCTAACCGATGACGGATTTTTTCTCCGACGGTTTTCTATCCAGCTTTTGATAGATGTAATTCCTACCCTTTTTGTTCAGTTGGTATATCCTTGATATTTTCATCCTAACCGATGACGGGTATCCTCCTTGACATTTCTAGGCAAGTCTATCCTTGATATGTTCATCTTAACCGATGACAGATTTTCTTCCCTATCGAGTTTATCCTTGATATGTTCATCATAACCGATGACGGATACTCTCACTCTTGGTCTTCTGCCCAGTAACTGGTAGTTCTAAATCCTTTCTTTTCAGTAGTTTCCCCAACAAGGTAATGAATTTCCTCTCCTGGAATCCTCAGCGAGTCATCCTTGATATGTTCATCCTAACAGATGACGGATGTTCTTTTTGTCAGATCTTTATTATCTCCTTACCCAGTAACCGATAGTAGATAATAGATTTATGCTCCTCCTGTGTTGAAGTTTATCTTCTCCAGTTGAGTTGAGTGTGCATTTCCTTAGTGAAATCATTTTTCCCCTGCATGATTCAAGTACTTCAGTGTTATTCTGGTCTACTCGTGTTCCCTGCAGATGTTATTTTTCCCCGTCTTTCCATTTTATATGGATGTCCTAGAGTCCCCCAACAGTTTTAAGTCGTAGCCTGGCCTACGCATAACCCATTTTACCCCCCCCCCCAAGAGTGTCCGTCTCCCTAGTGAGTTTTCCTTACGGAATGCATTGTGCTCCTGTGAATTTACGGTATCTCTGATTTCTTTTCCTTTTTTGCAATATTTCCCCATAGAGCATTAACTTTTGCGTTCATGACATATGCATCATGAGGTCTCTTAGGGACCAAAATTTGCTTCTCTATGTTGTTATTTAAGCCCATTCTACTGAGTCGAGCCAAAGATTTTAACCTTCACCTCCTAAGTTAGAATGTCCTTAAATAGGGGCAGTTGTAAGACCCCAATTTTGACCCTAAGATCCCTCATGTAACTGCATCATAGGCATTAGCATGGGATCATACCTTGGCATTCTCCTTCCCCCTTTTTCATTGGGTTTGTTTTGGGAGAGATCACCAAATACTTTGTGATTGTATCATACTTGTATTTTATCATTTCACTAACCAAAATACCCAAAATATGTGTTTGTATTTGCCTAACTCTTTTGTAGGAAAGGCATGATCCCATTGATTCATCAAGTTCACATCTAGGGTTTGAGACCCTCATGAACAAAGAGCACAACCAATAATTGATCCAAGAATGGTTATGAGCATCATATATGAGTCCCAATGTTCTCTACATGTTATATTGATCAAGTTTTCTTCAAGAGTTTGAGGGTGATTTGCCTTGGAAACCCTAGTTTGACTAGGTATCTTGAGTAACTTCTCCAACAAGCTATCTCACCAATTGATCAAATTTCTCAAGGGACACTTAAAAATTCATCATCTTATGCATAAATGATCTAACATGAACCAAGAAAGTCAAGAGAATTGGAAGTTAGCAAGTTGGTTGATGGTGGTTGGCCAGATGAATTCATTTGATCAAAACTGGGTCTCCCTAGACCCTATCTCCTACAATTTTCACCATATGAAAATGATTCAAAGAGACAACTTACTCTAAATTACATTCCAAACAACTTTCATGTTGAGACCTAGAGCTATTTTTTCTTGGAAAATCATCTTCTATGTTGAAACATTATAGGTCATTTTGTCTAAACCCTAATTTGAAAGTCAACTTCCCAAGGCCATAACTTGCTCAATTTTTATGAGATGAAATATTTCCAAGTTTCAAAATAAAATTAAATATGTATAATTCAACTTTTATGTTTGGAGTGAGAGATGATTCAACTTTTATGAGCATGTGATATGAGGTTACATTATAGGTCATTTTTTACCTATACCATTGATCAAGTGATTTTTCCAAACCTCAAAAATGCATAACTCTATCGTTTCAATTCCAAATGACATGAAATTAGTGACCATTTTGAGGGTATTTTAAATATATAAAACTTTGATGAAGACAAGTTTCTCATTTGAAGCTCATATAAAAAGTTAAGCAAGGTGGAACATTGAGACATATGGCTTGACACTTAGAAACATTTTGATATGTCAAAAATTTCCAAACTTCCACCTCAAATTTCTTCATGATACAAACTCCAAATGGAAAAGTGTTGAACATTAAAGTTATTCCTCTCAATCTCACCTTTCTAAAGAGCTCAAATTCATCCATTTTGGACAGGGGATGCATAGGCTGTGCATGGCATGAACATGGTGTCATCACTTGACAAGGATCAAATTTCAAATCGTCATGAACACATGCCTTGCAATCCGAGCTGAATTCAGACTATCTCACACTCATTTGTGGACTTAGGGCAATTATTTTATGGGCCTATGCGCGCCCATGTACCCATGCATCATCAATACCAAATTTGGAAAGTGGATTTCAAGTGTGCAAAAAACAATGGTTTCAGCTATAAATAAAGCCTCATATGCTCAGCATTTCATAGACATTAGCGCAAGCTTTGATCCCCAATCTCTTACCCTCACAGTGCAAAGGATAATCTTGAGAAATTCACTTGAATTTGAGTTTGAATTTCCACTGTTTTGAAATTCAAAACTCTAGGGATCCACAACCTTTTGAGCATTTAATCCTTCTTCTGCAAGCATTTGGAGTGAGATCAAGCACGAGCAAGAACAAGATCAGTTGAATCCAGACCTCCATTGAAGGTATTTTTCAGAAATTTTGATCTCTTCGATTCTCTCTAATTCTTGCTCAATTCTATTTATTCTTTGGTTGTCTGAAGTCCTACCAATGTAGGCAAGAAGATTGAGTTGCTTAGAGGCCAAATCGAAGCAACTCAGTTCATGTACCTCAAATTTCAAATCCATGTATCTCTCAATATACTTGGATTTAGTGTAAATTGAGGCTAGATTAGAACTTACTGCCATTTTTACTTTGAAATCATGTCCTTGTTTTTAATTTTGGTGATGGTTATGACTGAACCAGTCCGACGAGGTTCGCCGGAGAAGACAATCGGTCCTTGGCCGCCGGTGGTGTGCTGGATGGTTCTAAGCCATAAGATCCTTTTGAAATGATCTAATCCTGAGCATTACTTTTGAATACCAACTGTGTGGCGCGCTGACTTAATTGCACGGTGGAACGCGTGTTTTGATCCACTTGATCTGCCACCTCAATTAATGAGGGAGATCATGGGACTTTCACCAAAAAAATTCCTATATTTTTCTCTTTCATATTCTGAATTAAAATTATTTTTTGGATCATTATTAATATTTTTCATGAATTAATTGATTTTGCAATTGTTTTTAATTGTTTAAAAATATTTTTAAATGTCCAAAAATTATGAAATTTTTTCTCCAAGGTCCTTTGACCATGTTTGACCTATGATAAATCTCATGGCCATTTCTTTGGTGTTTTGATGAGATTTTAGGAATTGGATAAACCATATTTAATTTAAATGCACTATTTTAGTATTTTAAATTTGAATAAATGCCAAATAAATTTGTTGACCAATTGTGATGACTTGTTTGTGTTTGACTCTTGTTGTTGGGCCTTGGTCAAGGTGATTTGACTTTGTCAAGTTAATATCATAGGATTTAGGGGATTGATGGAATGTACATTCCATCTCCTAAAATGAATGAATGATATTAATTTGGTAAAAGTCCTCCTTTGATCAACTTGAGTTTTGATTCATTCCCCTCCCTCTTCATCCCATTCCCCTTATTTATGCATTCATCTCATTTGGCCTATGATATCTCAAAGTCCTAAAGCTACTTGATTGAAAAAATAACATGAGTATGGATGAGATTAGGCCACCTCTTTTGCATATTCCTTTTGTGTGTGGTATGTTTCATGAGCATAGGCCATTATACTATGTCTCTAACATGCATTAACACCAAAATTCTATTGCCCGACCTTAGATAGTGGTGACTTCTACATAAGTCCAATTACGATTGCTTAACATAGCGCTAAATTTGTGACAAAAGGCATAGCATTCTAGTTAGTGAGATTGTAAGTCTCCCCTCTTTCATGGTATTATGTGGAAAGTTGGCCTTTTTTCCTTCCTTTGGAAGATGTCTTGGCTTAAGGATCCATGCTTGTGATAAGTGGGTTGAGTGTTCTCCAAAGAATGTCTTAAAATGAAAAGCAAAAGCAAAACAAAACTAACTTCTAATTAATTAACTACTAACTTTTAATTTCAAGCTATTTACTTTAATGTCATTTAATTTTAGCCTTATTCATTTGCCATTGTTCATATCATCTTATTTGTTTATGTTAATGCAATTTTCACTTTTTCCATTTGGACCATATTGTGTGATATATTTTGTTTGTGTATACTTTATTTGTTTGTGTAGTCTTTGACCATTAATGTACATAATAACAACAAAAAAACCTAAACACTTTTGTGTGGACTGTTGGTTTGATCTTGGACAAATGGACTTAGAATATAGGCAACATTACTATGCTAAAGGACTTGGCCAATGCCAACTTGTTGAAGAACCAAGTGCTTGAAATTTGAAACTTTATCTGATACATCATTCAAGAAACCTTTGAGTTCATTGCAACATGATCATTGTGGAGCTGTTGTTTTTAACCTGTGACTTGTGGAATTCATTTGTTACATGGGCTACTTTGAAGAAGATCATGGAATGGATAAGCTTGGATGTGGCTATCTTTATTTGATGCCTTGCTTTTCAAGATGATATAATTGTGCATTTGTGTGTTTCTTGATTCAAAAGTCCAAGGGAATTCCGGGTTTCTGTTGACATTCTTGTCTATTGGATTGCTACCCACTTTGTCAGATCTTTTCAACTCTAAACTTTTAAATTTTGTACATAGGATAGTCTCTTCAACTTCTCCCTATTTCTTTAATTTCAAAATCTCTTTCTCCATTTTTCAAAATCTTCTTTGTGTGAACTATTTTTGTTCTAAACTTTGAACACTTTGCAAAAAGGTAGAAACTTTGGCCTTATGCCATTGCATTTTTAAACTTCTTTTCTTAAATCAAACTTGTAAATAAACTTAACTATACTTGACCTAAACTTTCAAAAAATCCAAAAAGAACTAACCCATTCAAACCATTTTTAGGACTTTGTGCCTTTCAAACTTAAATTTTGTTAAAAGTAATGCATCCACTTTGAAATTTGTATTACGAACTACGAGGTTTTGATCCCTCATTTTTATGTTGGCCATTTGTTTGGTGTTTTAAAGAGGTTTTAGGTTTTGACTAAAACAAATTTAACTTAAATGCATTTTTAATTGATTAATTCTGTAGAAATTATGTTGAGCCATTTTTATTGACTTGTTAAGTTTGACTATGTGTTTAGGCCTTGGTCAAGGTTGATTTGACTTTTGTTGAGTTAAAATCATTAGATTTAGGGGATTGATGAAATGTACATTTCATCTCCCAAAATGAATGAATGATTTTAATTTGATAAAAGTCCTCCCATGACCAATTTGTGTTTCTCTCATTTCCCCTCTCTCTTCATCTTCAATCCCATTCTCTCCCATACTTTGCATTGACTAATGAAGTCTTAATATCCTAAGGCTAATTAGTTCATCAATAACTTTGTGTTAGATGAACCAATACAAGTATGGATGAGATAGGTCCATCCTTTCATCTCTTTTTTCTTTTTCTTTGTGTGTGGTATGTTTTAGAAGTATGATTTATTATACCATATATCTAATATGCATTAAGACCAAACAGTTTATTGCCCGGCCTCAGATAGTTGTGACTTCTACATAAGTCCAATTATGATTGCTTAACATAGCACTAAATTTAGACCCTAAAGGCATAACATTCTAGTAAGTTAGATTGTAAGTCTCCCCTCTTTCATGGTATTGTGTGGAAACTTTGCCTTTTTTCCTTCCTTTGGAAGATGTCTTGGTTCAAGGATCCATGCTTGTGAATACAGGGTTGAGTGTTCTCCAAGGAATGACTTAATCAATTCAAAAAGCAAAACGTCACTAACATCTAGTCAACTAACATTTGACTAACCTTTATTAATCTTGCTTTTATTTCCAAGTCAATTATTTTGTGCAATTTAAATTCAAGTCATTTACCATTTCATTTGTCATTTAAATATCATTTAACTTGCTTATGTTTATGTCATTTTCGCTTTTCTCATTTGAGCCATATATTGTGATTGTATATATATGTTTGTGTATTTTGTTTGTGTTTATGGTCTTAGGACCTTAAAATACTTAATAAACAACAAAGACCCTAAAACAAAATTGTGTGGACTGTTGGATTTGATCTTAGCTTTTGGACTTAGAATTAGGCAACATTCCCTATGCAAAAGGACTTGGTCAATGCCAACTTTTCTAAGACCAAGTTATTGGGATTTGAGCTTTCATCTAATGCAAGTATTAGGATTCTCATGAATTCATCTGCTACATGATATTGATGTAACTGTTAGTTTAAACCTACGTCTATTGCCGTATTCTGAGCTAATCAAGGAGTATGTCATTTGATACACGAGGAGACAAAAAAGACTGTTAGCTAAGAAGTTGCTTGCTTGGATGTGGCCATCTTTATTTTATGCCTTGCTCTTCATATTGCTACTTGCTTGTTGATATTGATTGATTCAAACTCCAAAGGGAAAGTGGGTTTTTTATATGACATTCTTGTCTGTTGGATTGCATCCCATTGGCCAGATCCTTTCAACTCTTAACTTTTAAATTTATGCTTAGGATTAGTCTCTTCATCTTCTCCCACTTCTTAAATTTCAAAATCTCTCCCCCTTTTCAAAAACTTTCTTTTCTTGTGATTTAAGAACTTAGACTTTATTGCAAATTAGAAACTTTGGCCTTATGTCATTGCATTTTTAAACTCTTTTCTTAATCAAACTTGTAAATAAATTTAACCATATTTACTTAAAATTTCTAAAGACAAAAATAACTAACACTCATTCAAACTCTTTTGGGCCTTTATGACTCTTTTAAATTTAAATTGTGATTAAAAGCAATCCACTCATTTTGAAATTGTTACGATGAACTACGGGGGTTTGATCCCTTATTTTTATGTTGGTACGTAGGCACAAGTCCGAAGGTCTTGTCAAACACAAAATATAATCAATGAGTTCTTTTCTCATCCCCACAATCTATTTATTACAAACATCTTTTATACCAAAACACATACACACATAAAAAAGGGCTCCCTAAGAGTACCTAGGACACTTTGGGTGCTAACACCTTCCCTTTGTGTAACCAACCCCCTTACCTGTAATCTCTGGCATTTTATTAGTTTTGATTTGAAAACTTCTTATCTTTGGGTTTTGTTCGTACTTTTCCCTTTTCCTTTGGAAACAATAAAAGCGCGGTGGTGACTCCGATTTTATTGACGTCAAGTTTATCCATATCTTGATGGTCATGAATTTACCACTGCAAAAGCATTGTTTCCTTCCCCAAGCAGTGTTTGGAGATGTTTTCTCCCTAAATAGTTTGATGTTTATCCCCAGTAAAGTTGATGTGTTGTTCTCCTTGTAGTTCATCATCTTTCTCCAACTGAAAGCCTTTGTGGATTTTCATCCTTGGTTTGCATATTGTTTTGTGATCGAACATTGGATCTCCAATAGAACCTTTATTTAGGTTTTAGATCCCCAACACACCTTTATTTCGGTTATTACATAGTCGTGGCGTTGTTTCTCCCTTTGTGAGTTCTTGCAGGTCTAGTTGGTTTTTGGTACCTTGGGATTGGTTTATTTCTCAATTCCCCTAGAAGAGTCTTATGACTGGTTGTTTTCCTTTTGAGGAATATGTTTTCATTTTTGGCATCTCCGTATGGCGTTTATTTCTTTGTTAGAGATAATCCCCACGCATGATTTGGCCTGGCGGTTTTTTTATCCCCGGTGGAATCCCCACATAGTTGGTCTTGATTGATGAAATATCCAGTTGGAGTTTGTCATCTCACCGGTTCCCCACTAAGAGTTTTGCCTCTTGTTGTGACGTGGAATCCCCATGGAGTTTCCTCTTCTGGGGAAAGATCTCCACATTCAGAGAGTGTTTAATTCTGAGTAGTATTGATGTAGTCGTTCCCTGTAGGGTTGTCTCTCATTTGATATGGTGTTGACCTAAAATCCCCCGTACCGTTGACTTGTTGTTATGAAATATATATATTCCTCAGCTTGAGACGTGGATCCTCAACAAATCTCTTTAATCCTTATCATGTTGGTTGATATCCTCGGCAGTGCTTTCGTCCCCTGCAAAGTGGCCAAGCTATATTTTCTCCTCTCCTATAGTGTTTGAGCTTTAAGCAAGATCTTTTTCAATCATTGTTTATCCCTAGAAGTTATTCCTCCTCTCCTGAGAGTAGATTATTGAAGTTGGATTTGTTTTAATCCATGTGACTGCTACTGATGTATATGTATTCTTCATTTCCTCTAAGCGCTGAGTCTTCAGCAGTTTTTGGTTGGATGCATGTTCTCCATGTCTTTCCCCAACCAGAGTTGAGTATTGAATTTGGATTGTGATATCCCCAGCCTTCCTTGAGTACTTGGTTGTGTACTATCCCTGGGGAATTTAATATTTGAAGATAGGATTTATATCCTCCATAATTTATTTTCATCCCTAGCAGGTTTTCCGGTGGTGTTCCCATCTTGTTGAGATTAGCCGAGTATCTAGTTGTGATTATTGGATCTACATATTTGTATCTTTTGTGCTCGTTTGTCAAGATAATCATAAACATTTTCATGCATATACATGGATAACATAGCATCATATATTTCATTATGCATCCTTACCTATTTACTTGATTTTTATGAACCCTGCTTCGGTGATATCATTTCCCCATGCAGATGAGGTGTCTGTCCTCCTTCAATATAGAGTGTCAACCCCTTAAGCATAAAGAGTTTATCCTTTCTTCTCCCCCACTGAGTTATTTACTCGTCGATAATTATTATTTCTATTTCCTCCCTAGTTAATTATTTGGATGGAACCACTCCCCTTGAGTTATATCCTCATTGGGTTGAGTTTTGTTTGACCGTATCTTTCTGGTTCTTATCCAGATAGATCTTTTGGTCCTCCGAGAGTTTATAACCTAGTAACTGGTAATATCCTTCTTGATGTTGAGTACTTTACTTGTGTTAATTTACCCAGTAACCGATAAAAGGTAATTTACTTCTTTGATTTCCCTAACGAATTTACTTTCATTTCCCCAGCGGGGTGTCTTTCACTAGCAGATTATCATTGCTTAATTACCTAGTAACTGGTAATTGTTTATCCCTTTTTCTGGCTGGTCATTTTTTCTATTCTCTACCCAGTAACTGGTAGTTAACAAGAAATTATCTTTGAATTTTTTCCTCGGCAGTCTATCCTTGATATGTTTACCCAGTAACTAGTAACAGATGTTCTTCCTTTTTTGGTCTTCTACCCAATAACAGGTAGTTGTAAATCCTATTTTTGGTCTTCTACCCAGTAACAGGTAGTTGTAAATCCTATATTTGGTCTTCTACCCAGTAACAAATATTTGTAAATCCTTCTTTTCATCTTCTACCCAGTAACTGGTAGTTGTAAATCCAATTTTTGGTCTTCTACTCAGTAACAGGTAGTTCTAAATCCTATATTTGGTCTTCTACCCAGTAATAGGTAGTTGTAAATCCTATCTTTGGTATTCTACCCAGTAACTGGTAGTTGTAAATCCTACTTTAATTTCCTCGGTAGGATATCCTTACCCAATAACCGATAATGGATATTCCTCCTTTTTGAGTATATTGACCAATAATTGGTAATATAACTATTTTTTATGGTTGATTACCTTTGTTAAGCTGCCCAGTAACCGGTAGTTGGTAATTCTTTCTCTTTTTCCTCAAAGAGTCATCCTTGATATGTTTACCCAGTAACTAGTCATGGATATCCCTCTGCCCGAGTATATTATCTTCCTTTTTAAGCTGCCTAGTAATAGTTAGTAGATAATATATCTCTTTTACTCATGCGTTGAAATTTTTCTTCCCATGTTGAGTCCGGATTCGTATTTCCTTGTGAAATCGAAGTTATTTTGAGTGTGTGGGTATTTCAGCATTGTTCTGAGTTACTCCCTTCCCTAGTGGATATGTTTCCTACTGTGTTGGTTGTATCCCGATACATGCAGATTCTTTTTCCCCAATCCGAGTCCTTCCATTGATTTATTTTCATGGAAATCCCCTCATGTCTCCAACAGTTTTTAAGTCGTAGCCTGGTCTGCGCATAGCTTTTAATCCCTAGAGTCTCTGTCCCCTCAGTGAGTTTTCCTTATGGAATGCATTATGCTCTAGTGGACTTTCAGTTTCTCTTGGATTCTTTTCCTTCGTAACAATATATCCCCCACGAAGATTATATTTTGCATTCATATCATATGCATCATGAGGTCTCTTATGGACCAAATTTTGTTTCTTGTTGTTATTATTTAAATCCATTCTACCGCATTGATACGAAGATTTTAACCATCACATCTACGGATAGAATTACCTTAAATAGGGGTAGTTGTAAGACCCCAATTTTGACCCCTAAGATCCCTCATGCCATCTCATAGCTTTGCATTGGCATTAAGATCACACCTTGGTATCCTCCTCACCTTTCATTCATTGGGTTTGCATTGGGAGAGATAACCAAGAATTTATGTTGTATCATACTTTATTTTTTTGTTCAATAACCAAAATAAAAAAAATATGTCTAGTGTAGCTTTGTTTCTTTTGTAGGTAGTGTGTGTGTCCATCTATGCTTCACCAAGCTCGCAACTAGGTTTTGAGACCCTCAACGCAAGAGATCAAGAAAGAAAATGTCCATATTTGTTCTAAGCCTCATATATGGATCCCCATGTTCTATATTTGTCAGTTTGGTCAAGATTTCATCAAGAGTTTAAAGCATGTTTGTCAAGGAAGCCCTAGTTCATCTGGGTATCTTGTGTGCCTTCATCAACAAGTTTTTTCAACATTTGGTCAAAGCTATCAAGGGATACTTCATTTTTACATCATCATAAGCATATATGATCCTCCATTAGCCCATATGATCAAAGGCACTTCAAGTATGCAATTGATTCAAGGAAGTTGACCAGAAACATCAAGTGGTCAAATCTAGGGTTTCCTAGACCCTATCTCCTACAAGTTTTGTCATATGAAAAATATTCCAAGATAAACGTTACTCTTTATGACATTCCTAATAACTTTTATGTTAGCCTCAAGATTTAATTTTTCTTGGAAAGTCATTTTTTTGGTGAACAATTATAGGTCATTTTGTATGTGCCATAGATAGAAGGTTAACTTCAAAGAGTCATAACTCCCTCAATTTTTATGATATTAATATGATCCAAGTTTCATGATTAATTTCAATATGTCTTATTCAACTTTTCTTCTTTGATAAAGATCAAATTCTACTTTCAAGGTCATGTTCCATGAGGAAACATTATAGGTCCATTTTGGTCCTCATCATTGAACAAGTAATTTTCCTCAACTTCTAAAATCCATAAATCAATCATCCTAAATCTAAATGGTGTCAAATTTGTGATCAAATTGAAGAGAGTTAGAAGAGATACAACTTTGTAGAAGGAACAAAAGTCATTTGAATCTCACATCAAAAGTTATTCAAGGTGGAAAGAGGGGTCATTTGACTTATAACTTAGAAAAATTTCTAAGTATGTTTGATACCTTTATCTTTAAGGTAAGAATTCACCATGTTCTAAGCTTCAAATTTAAAAATTCCCAACACCAAAGTTGTTCCCCATATTAAGGGCTTTTTAAAAACCCCAAGATCACACCATTTGGACAAGAATTGAAGGATTTGTGAATGAGTTATTTCCATGGCTTAATTTAGTAAGTATCAAACTCCAAACATGGTACAACTTTGCATGGCTTCATGTGGTGACCTCAGTAGAATTTTGGCACAAATTGGAGTGGATTACAATCATAGATTGAGCCTGAGCATGCGGTCATGCACCCATGCACCATGATTTTCTATTTTTGATTTAAAATTGGAATGGTGTGGAAATCATTTCATTTGCCTATAAATTGAAGCACATTGGCTCAGATTGAAGACGAAACCTTTCCCCAACTTTTCTAATCAATCCCATAAACTCAGAATAGAGAATTCCTTGAAGATTTCACTTGAAATCAAGTTTTTGTCCAGCTCAAGATTCTGAACAAAAACTCCAAGGATTCATTGCCATTTTCATTCCATTGTACTTCTTCAACTAAGAGGTAGAGAAATCAAGTGGAATTGCATGAAGAAGCAAGCTCTAAAGTTTCTTCCCGAAGGTGATTTATCTCATTTTTCATCTCTTTGATTCTCCCTCAATTCTCAAGATCTGGACTCAATTTTGTGATGGCTGAAGTCCTACCAATATAGGCAATGTTCTTGAGTTGTTTTGAGCTTGAATCGAAGCAACTCAGTTTGAATACCTTAATTTTCATCTCCATTTTTCTTATTATAGAGTGAGAGATGGAAGAAATGGAGGTGATATTCGTGATCCTTGCATTTTTCTCTTTAAAATGGTATATGATCCATTAATTTATGTAAACTTTTGATCTAACAAGTCTGGTGGCCTTCACCAGAGAAGATGACCGGAGCTAGGGCTCCAGTGGTGTTCTGGCGTGTCCCTCACCCTCAAATCTTCGTTCCATGTTCTAATTCAGACCATTGCTTTTGATTGCCACTTGTGTTACGCATTGATCGTGGTGCATGATAGAGCGCGTGTTTGCGGCCATCAGATCTGCCACCTCAATTAATGAGAGAGATCTGGTGGTCCGTGTTTTTTCCTTTTATTTTAATTTTCTAAATTGATAATTAAATCGGATTTTCTTCCAAAATTCATTATAATTTCATTTTTAATCGAAAAATTATGGGAGAAACACCAAAAATTCACAAATATTTTCCTCTTCCCATTTTTTATTTGAAATTAATTTTTGGATTAAGTTTGATATTTTGGGTGAATTTTGTGATTTTTAAGTTGTTTTAATTAGTTTTTAATTACTTCTGAATTTTTAAAAATGCCGAAAAAAATAGTCAATAGTCCTTTGACCTTGCTTGACCTATGATAAATCCCTTGGCCATTTCTTTGGTGTTTTGAAGGGGTTTTAGGTTTTTGACCCTTTTAAAATTTTATTTTCTTCATTTTAAAAATGTTTTAAAAATGATTTAATTGATTTAATGACTTGTTGAGCTTTTGTGTTGACTTTGTGTTGACCTTACTTCTGTTTGGCCTTGGTCTTGGTTGAATTGGACCTTGACTTGGTCAATACCATTGGATTTAGGGGGTTAATGAAGTTTAAACTTCATCCCTCAAGATGAATGAATGGTATTGATCAAGTGACATTCATCCCTTGACCAATTTGGGATCCTTTCCATTTCATCTCTCCATCTTCATCTTATAACTTCCCCAACCATCTCTTGGCCAATGCTTTCTCATGAATTATTTTCTTGTTGATTCAACAATGACCTTGTGTTAGATGAATCAACATTAGCTTGATTGAGATAGGCCCATCACTTCTTATTTTTTTTGTGGTATATTTTAGGAGCTTGGTCTTGTATACCTTGTCTATAGTATGCATTAACACCAATCTTATTATTGATCAGCCTCAGATACTTGTGACTTCTACATAAGTCCAATTACGATTGCTTAACATAGCGCTAAATTTATCCCAAAGGCAATAGCAGTTTTTAGAGTGAGATTGTAAGTCTCCTACTCCTCATGGTATTGTGTGAAAAAATTTCTCCTTTGCATTTTTGAGAGCTAGTGGCATACTTGTCGATTTTATCCATGTTAGAGCTCTTCTCATAAATTATGTATAGGTTCATATTTTCATGCTTGTGAGTGGATGGTTGAGTGTTCTCCAAAAAATTACTAAAACATCTCTTCTTATTCCACAGACATTCACTCACATCTTATTATATTAGCTTTACTTTAATGTCATTTACTTCATGTTTTTACTTCTTGTTATTTACTTTATGCTTTTATATTAGCATCTCATATCATATTTTCTCTTTGCCCACTTGGGCCTATGTTTATGCTTCAGTCATTTTCACTTTGCTCACTTGAACCATTGTATTTTGTGCTTGTGATCTTGTTTTTTTTATGGTCTAATGACCTTAAAATACTTAATAAAAACAAAAACCCCAAAAAACACATTGGTGGACTGTTTGATCCTTTCCTGTGACTTGATTTAGACCTATGGACTTAGAGTAGGCAACATTCCTGAGCTATGAAGGAAAACTTGGCCAATTACATTAATGTGAGGCCAAACTTGGCCAATTCCATTCATCTTATACAAGCTAGAGAGACTCCTTTAGGTTTATCTGATACACTCTTTCTCTTGGTCTGAACTGTTATTTTGATCTTATTGATACTAATGGATGCTTTCTCTTTGAGTATGCTTCAAGAGATTTTCCGATACATCTAAAGGACATTGAATATTTTCTTGCTTCGGAGTGCTAGCTTGGATGATTGGTTATCTTTATTTGGTACCATTGGGTTTCTTATTATTGGCTTGGATGATTATGGCTTTGTTGCTTGCTTGATAATCCAAAAGAAATGGGTTTCTATCTGACATTATTGTCGTGTGGATGCTTCCCATGGGTTAGATCTTTTCAACTCTAAACTTTTAAATCTTGTCTAGGATAGTCCCTTCATCTCCTCCTCCTTCTTTAATTTCAAGATCTCTCGCTCATTTTCAAAAGTTATTTGCTTGTTGTTTTCAAGTTAGACTTGTTTTAATAGGTAGAAACCTTGGCCTTATGCCATTGATTTTCAAAATATTTTCTTAATCAAACTTGTAAAAAAACTTAATCATATTGACTTTATTTTCCAAAAGACAAAAAACAACTAACAACCTCACTTAATCATTTTGGCCACTTGGTGTATTTTTTCCTTTAAACTTTTCAAAAAGAAAGCATTTAGATTTGAGTTATCTTTGGTTGAGATGTAATTCTCCCATTCCATGATATGTTTAGTGTAAGTCTTTCCATTTAATAGGGGTTAGTGGCATACTTGTTTATTTAATCCATGTTGGAGCCATTCCTTTGATAACAAAATATCTTTAAGCTTTTGTTAAAATCAGTCCACCCATCTTTGAAATTTTTACCACGAACTACGGAGTTTTGATCCCTCATTTATGTTGGTACGTAGGCATGAGACCAAAATTATTATCAAATACAAAATGTAAATAATGAATTCTTTTCTCATCCCCTCATTATATTTTAAAATAAACATCTTTTTCAACTAAAACACTTACACACAAAAAGGGCTCCCTAAGAGTACCTAGGACACTTTGGGTGCTAATACCTTCCCTCTGTCTAACCAACCCCCTTACATGTAATCTCTGACATTTTATTAGTTTTTATTTGGAAACTTCTTATCTTTTGGTTTTGTTAGTACTTTTTCCATTTTCCTTTGGAAATGATAAAAACACGGTGGCGACTCTAGTTTTATTGACATTGAGTTAACCAATAGCTCAATGGTCATGAATTTACCACTACAAGAAGGTTAATGCAAAGTGGTATCTTGTCATTTGAATAATCTAGTCCCAATGTACAAGATAATTCATTGTCCAAACATGGAAATACAACCGTGAATACGGTCGAAGGATGTCCAGGAAAGTACCGAGTTTTTAACGTCAATCTAATCAAAAGATCTTTGGTTGAAATGCATGTTACTTTATATGAATTGAGCTATTATGAGCATGACCATGCTTCTTGCCATGTTTGTTCTAGATATCCCCAAGGATGTGTTGTTATGAAAAGAGACTTACAAGAAATGTTGGATCAAAACCTTATTCAGGTTACAAGGGATAGAAATGAACATGAGCATGAGGTGAACATCATGGTTCCCCGTTTTAATCTCCTATAACCGGTTGTGATTGAATATGATGGTTAAAAGACTATTGTTTCTCCGTTGGTTATTTGTTTGGAGGGTCCTACGCCTTACGAGTCTGATGAAGTTGTGCCTTACAAGTATAATGCCACTATGGTGGAAGACGGCAAAGAGGTGTCTATTCCTGCTTTCTCGTCTGTTGTAAACATTGCTGATGTAAGTGGTGTGACCCGAAGTGGTAGGATATTTGTTGTTGCAACTCCTAATAGAACTTAAGATGTGGTGATAGGGAAATCATCTCAAGAGAAAACTCTTGTTATACAAGTCGTCTAATCCAGCAGTGTGAATCAGAATGTTGATTAAGATGAAGTGCTGAAATTGATTAAGAAGAGTGATTTCAAAGTGGTGGACCAGTTGTTGCACACTTTGTCCAAGATATTTGTATTATCTTGACTGATAAGTTCATAATCTCACCGAGAGGCTTTGTAGAAGGTCCTGGAGCAAGCCTAAGTCGATCACGACGTGACGATGATCAATTTGATGGCATTGTGGCTAATATTATCGCATGTGACAATCTGAGCTTCAGTGAAGACGAGTTGCCCGAGCAGGGGAGGAACCACAATTTGGCCTTGCATATCTTTATGAATTGTCAGGAAGATGCCTTGTCCAATGTGCTGGTGGATACCGGTTCTTCTCTTAATGTTCTGCCTAAGTTCACGCTATCCAAGCTTGCTTATCAAGGTACTCCAATGAGATTCAATGGAGTTATTGTGAAGGCCTTCGATGGCTCAAGGAAGACTGTAATTGGGGAAGTTGATATCCTAATAAAGATAGGTCTGTGATAATTTCAGATCACTTTTCAAGTGATGGATATTCATCCCACCCACAATTTTCTCTTAGGACGTCTGTGGATTCATGAGGCTGGGCAGTTACATCAACTCTACACCAGAAGCTAAAGCTTGTGAAGAATGGGAAGTTAGTGATCATGGGTGGCGAGCAGACCATGTTGGTAAGCCATCTCTCTTCATTTTCATACATTGATACCGACAAAGTTGAGGGGGCGTTGTTTCAAGCCCTTTTTGTTGGTAATATTGTTGATAAGAAAACTGGTGAAAATCCATGTCATCCTTGAAGGATGCCCAACATGTGTTAAGGACTGGTCAAACTGCTAAGTGGGGACAAGTTATTGAGCTTGCCGAGAATAAGAACAGAGCTGCTTTGGGTTTTTCACCTAGTGCAACCCAAAGAGATTTGAAGCGAATTCAAGAAGTGTTTCACAATGCTAGCTTTATTCATTCTAGAGATTAGTCTGTTGCTGTGATTTTAGAAGATTATGAAGAGAAAGGAATTCCAAACTTTGTGACACGTGGATCGATGTGCCAAAACTGGATTGCTGTTGAGGTTCCTTATGTTATTCACTTATCGGAGTAATATGTTTTTTTGTCATTTTCAAAATCCTTTCACTATGCCCAAGTTGAAAGTGGATCTATGTGGGCTTTGTTTCAGATTTTGTCATCATTAATAAATTTTATTTCGTTTATCCGGATTATGTTTTTCCTTTTTGCTTTTTCTGGAAAAAAAGGTAACATAAAAAACAATATAATAATCACTTTAAATTTCTGCATCACAATGTGCGTTATTCTGTTCATATTCTAAAATCAAGAATAAAATCATTGTGCAGATTAATTGTTAAACCCATTGAAAACAAGGACCATATGCCCTCTCCCAACATTGAATTCCCTGTGTTTGAAATAGAAGAAGAGGATGCTGAAGAGGTTCCTAATGAGGTTTCTCGCTTGCATGAACACGAAGAAAAGATCATTCAGCCTCATAAAGAGCCGTTGAAAGTGATTAATTTGGGTTTGGAAGATAACAAGAAAGAAGTCAAGATTGGGGCACTGCTTTGTCCAGATGTTAAGAAAAGAGGATGGTAGAGCTTCTTTGAGAATATGTGTATGTATTTTCTTGGTCTTACCAAGATATTTCAGGTCTTGATACTGATATTGTGGAGCATAGATTATTGTTGAAGCCAAAATGTTCGTCGGTTAAACAGAAGTTGAGAAGAACTCACCCTGATATGGCTGTCAAGATTAAAGAAGAGGTGAAAAAGCATATTGATGTTGGATTCCTTATTACTATTGAATGCCCTCAATGGGTGGCTAACATTGTACCTGTTCCAAAGAAAGACGGTAAAGTTCGGATGTGTGTTGATTATAGAGACTTCAGCAAAGCCAGTCCGAAAGATGATTTTCCTCTGCCACACATTGACATGTTGGTAGATAATACAACTAAGTTCATTGTATTATCCTTTATTGATGGGTTCTATGGCTATAATCCGATCAAGATGGTACCCGAGGACATGGAAAAGAAAACACTTATTACACCCTGACATGACTACTCCTTTATAGTAGATAATACAGCTAAGTTCAATGTCTTCTCCTTTATAGTAGATAATTTTCCTATAAAGTGATGCCTTTCGGTTTAAAGAATACTGGTGCAACGTACCAAAGAGACATGCCTACTCTTTTCCATGACATGATGCATAAAGAGATATAAGTTTATGTTGATGATATGGTTGTGAAGTCAAAGACTGAAGAAGATCATGTTGAGTATTTTTAAAGTTGTTTCAGCAGTTGAGAAAGTTTACACTCTGGCTGAATCCTAATAAGTGTACTTTTTGTGTCTGTTCGGAAAAGCTATTGGGTCTCATTGTCATCTAGAAAGGTATTGAAGTAGATATTGATGAAGTCAGAGCTATTTAAGAGATGCATGCACTGAAGACAAAAAAGCAAGTCAGAGGATTCCTCGGGCGTCTGAATTACATATCCAGATTTATATCTCACATGACTGCCACGAGTGGGCCAATATTCAAGCTTCTTTACAAAGAATAAAGTTATGTTTGGACAGAGGATTGCTTGAAATATTTGGACAACATTAAAGAGTATCTACTTGAACCTTATATTTTGTCTCCTCCTATGGAAGGAAGATCCCTGATTATGAATTTGAGTATGTTAGAAGAGTCCATGGGTTGTGGGCTTGGACAACAAGATGAAACTAGTAGAAAGGAGCATGCTATCTACTATCTAAGTAAGAAGTTTATAGGTTGTGAGTCTCGGTATTCTATGCTTGAGAAGATTTATTATGGTTTAGCCTAGGCTGCCAAACATTTACGCCAGTATATCATCAATCATACCACTTGATTGATATCCCAAATGGATCCAATCAAGTATTTTTTTGAAAAGCATGCTTTGACTGGAAGGATCGCTCGTTGGAAGATGCTATTGTCAAAATATGATATTGAGTACCGTACTCATAAAGCAATTAAAGGAAGTATTCTTGCAGATCATTTGGCTCACCGATGATTATTAATCCATCAGGTTTGACTTCCTTGATGAAGATGTTATGTACTTGAAAGCTAAAGACTGTGATGAACTGTTGCCTGAAGAAGGACCAGAGCCTGGATCCGGGTGGGGTTTAGTGTTTGATAGAGCTGTTAATGCTTATGGTAATGGAATTGGGGCAATCATCATTACACCTAAGGGTTGTCATATCCCTTTCACTACAAGAATGATGTTTGATTGTACGAACAGTATGGTAGAATATGAAGCTTGTATCATGGGCCTCGAAGAGGCCATTGATTTGAGAATTAAAATCCTTGATGTGTATGGAGATTCAGCCTTAGTGGTTAATCAGATTAGCGGAGAATGGGAGACTCTTCATCCTGGCTTAATTCCTTATAAAGATTATGCAAGGAGGTTGCTAACTTTCTTCAATAAATTTGAATTTTATCATATACCTCGTGAAGAGAATCAGGTGGTGGGCGCTCTGGCTACTTTTTCTTCTATGTATAAAGTGAATGGTTAGAAAGACGCATCCAGTATCAGAATTATGCGCCTTGATAGGCTGGCTCATGTATCTGCAGCAGAAGAAGTCACAGATGATAAGCCTTAGTATTATGACATTAAGTGTTTCCTCCAGAGTCAGGAATACCCGCTTGGTGAATCCAGTAAAGATAAGAAGACTTTGAGAAGACTAGCTGGCAATTTCTTTCTGAATGAAGATATGTTGTACAAGAGAAACTTTGCATGGTCTTGCTCAGATGTGTGGATAGACACAAAGAAGACATGTTAATACAAGAAGTTCATGAAGGATCCTTTGGTACTCATACCAATGGACACCCAATGGCTAAAAAGATGTTAAGGGAAGGTTACTATTGGCTTACAATGGAATCTGATTATTGTAAATATGTGAAGAAGTTCCATAATTGTCAGATTTATGCTTATATGATTCATGTGCCTCCGACACTTCTCAAAGTTATCTCATCCCCATATCCTTTCTCTATGTGGGGGATCGATAGGATTGGTATGATTGAACCCAAAGCTTTGAATGGACATTGGTTCATCCTGGTAGCCATTGATTACTTCACCAAATGGGTTGAAGCAGCATATTATGCTAATGTAACCAAGAAGGTTTTGGTCTGATTTATCAAGAATCAGATTATTTATCGATATGGTGTTCCAAGTAAAGTCGTTACAAATAATGGGTCGAACTTGAATAATAAGATAATGAAAGAGATTTGTGATGACTTCAAGATTGACATCATAACTCTTATCCTTATAGACCTAAGATGAATGGGGTTGTTAAAGGCACAAATAAGAACATTAATAGGATTATCCAAAAGATGCTTATGACATATAAGGACTGGCATGAGATGTTCCCTTTTGCTTTGCAAGGGTATCGTACATCCGTCCACACTTCAACAGGGGAAACCTATTTCTCTCTTGTGTATGGCATGGAAGAAGTACTCCGTGTAGAGGTAGAGATCCCATTAATGTGAGTCTTGATGGAAGCCAATTTGTTTGAGGTTGAATGGTGTCAAAGCAGATATGACTAATTGAATTTGATTCAAGAGAAAAGAATGACGACCTTGTGTCATGGCCAATTATATAAAAATAGAATAAAGAAAGCATTTGGCAAGAAGGTTTGACCTCGCGTATTCAGAGAAGGTGACCTTATGCTCAAGAAGATCTTGTCTTTTAACACTGATTCTAGGGGCAAGTGGACTCCTAATTATGAAGGCACATATGTTGTTAAGATAGCTTTCTCTAGTGGTGCATTGATTCTTACAACTATAGATGGTGAGGAGATCCCTCGTCCTGTAAATGCTGATACAGTGAAGAAATACTTCTCCTAGAAAAACTAAAAAGAACACCTCGCCAAGTTGAAAACCCGAAAGGGTGGCTTAGGCGAAAATGGGCGTCTCAGTGGATTGAAAACCCAAAAGGGCGGTCCAGGAAAAAATTAGAGACATAAGCAGAAAGTAATTAGCCTAGTAGATTGAACCCGAAAAGTCAATCTAGGCCAAATTTAGGGATTATGGAAATTATTTGCGTCAAACCAGACTTGATTGTTTGAAGCAACAGTCCCTATTATAAGTTCCTTTTCCGTCATCCTCGATCAAAGTCCAGAGTATAGTGGAACTCAAAGTTGTTAGGGAGAATAGTGGTCATTGTATTTTAATGTATCCCTTTCCATGTATTTACCATTTTCCATCTTTGTAATGATCCATGGAGTCACGCCATTTGCGGACTACCATTCTATCAATAAAATTTAAGGCTTTTGACCATTTGTTTGTTATTCTTATTTTGTTTCAGTTCACAAAATTTCATTTATTTTTTATTATCATTTTTGAAACAAAAAATATATTTAAACAATCATATTTTTGAAAATTTACAAAAAAAAGATATGTATTTTCCTCGACTTGTGAATACAAAAGAGGAATGTTAATAGCAATCTCAGGGATGGTTAGATCTTGAAGAATGGAGTTCAGTTTTTCCCCAGGCCGGATTTTCTTTTGTTGCATGTATGGTAGTCTTCCCAGCATCAGATAGCAAGAATGGTAGAATCCCTAACGAATCTCTGCCAGTATCTCCATCTTGTTGAGATTAGTCAAGTATCTGGTTGTACTGTGTTATTAGTCTCACACCCTTTAAGCTTGTTTTGTTAGCATAACCATATGCATGTGCATAACATCAGGTTTATTTGCGCATTTTGCATTTCTCGATGCTCCCTCCGCTCTCTGGAACTTTTCTCCCCGGAGTATATGCATCTTCTCTCCAATAGAGTGTCAACCTTAAGCAGAAAGAATTTATCATTTCTAATCCCCTACCGAGTCTGATCCTCATGGAAGATTTTGTTTTAGTGTTCCCCTCTGGTTCATAATCTAGGTGGAATCAGTCTCCAATTGAGTCCATGTCCTCATTGGATTGAGTCTTCTCTGACCGTTTCTCTCCAGTTCATTCCTAGGTTGAACTTTGGTCCTGTTTGAGCTTACTACCTTTGTTAAGTTATCACTTGGCTAATAGTAGGGAATATTTTGCTTCCCTTTGATTGGTTACCTTTGTTAAGTTACCACTTGGCTGGTAGTTGGTAATGATTCTGTTTGAGCTTATTACCTTTGTTAAGCTATCACTTGGTTAATAGTAGGTAATATTTCATATACCTTTGGTTGGCTACCTTTGTTAAGTTACCACTTGGCTGGTAGTTGGTAATCATGTTGTTTGAGCTTATTACCTGTCGCAGCCTGAAAAATACAGTGCGCGAAAAAACAACCGGCGAAAGAAAAATGACAGAAGAGTTGCCATCGTGCATTATTCATCCCAAAGGAGGGAAAGGAAACGCTCGAAGTAAACCTGAAAAAGGAAAGGACAAGACGGGGTCTCGCAACCAAATCTTGGGTTCGGGAGTCGGTTATGCGAAGGGAATGTATTAGCACCCCTACGCATCCGTAGTACTCTACGGGATCCACTTTTGTAGTTCTTGTCTAAAGGGTGTGGGTTTACCTAATGTGTTTATTTACTAAAAAGGTTAACAGAAATGACTCGCGCGGATGTCGCATCCACTGCATACGTATCTCACCTGAATATGAGAATCAGAGTCTTCGTAGCTCGGCTGACCTATGGGCTGGGGGATGTGTGCTCGCTAAGACATCGCGTCTTATGCCTACGTATCTCATCTGGAATGAGAATCAGAGCAAGTCGTAGTTCGGCTAACTACGGGGTTGTGGATTGGGTTTTGGACGAACAACGTTACTACACAATCTATCGGATGCTCGACCTTTGGAGACTTACTCGCCTGTAGTAGAAGGAGTAAACGTGTTGCTTTGGGTTTTAGGGTTTGGGATGCTCGAGGGCAAACAGGCAGTCCTTGCGAAGGAACCGCGCTACATGTGGGGATATGAATACAAAACACAAAACATGTATCTCAAAGTAAAATGCCACCAAGGGGCTCAAACATTGCCTCCTATCGAGGTCTTCCAGCTAAGAAAGCGATAAAGTACGAGAAAAGGAAAAAATTACCACACGGATAAAGGTCCGAAGTTACAACAATTAAAGGATTAGCAACCCTGAGATCTCTCCAGCTAGACCATCAAAGAAAATCAGTCAATACGATTAATCAGGATAAACCTCCGGATGGTATCCCTGCAAGAGTATGTGAGCCCTCACGAAAACTCAACAGAAAGGTTAGACAAACAAGGTGAAATCCAGGGAAAACAATGCCATGGCAACACAAAGACAGGTTAGAGAAACAAAATAGGGTAACCAAGAGTTGCCCCTAAATCAAAATGTAACCACATGAATAATTCCATCAAAATTCACAAAAAGCTCACAAAAAGCAATCAAGGGTAGGAGGCATAAACCTCTTGCCAAACACATGCATCAAAAGGGTATCAAATTCACCCATAATACCTCATACATTTAGAGCATTCAAATTAAAGGCATAAAGATGATGGATATATGGCAAACCTGATTGGAGAGATTGATTAAGATTGAATGGTACGGCCGGATCTGCAAAGTAATACTAGGGTTTGTGTGAGGCGGAGTGAACTTCTCAGGGCTGCCTGAAGGTCGCTGCAGAGTAGTTCCTAGGTTTCCTTCTCTCAAAATCTTTCTCCAGTGAATCTCCCAGTGTAACTCCAAGTGTGTTTTCCTCTACTGAAACTTCAGTATTTATAGACTGATTTTCGTGGGTAGTGGGCTTAAATGAGGGAGACCCAAGTCCAAAAAAAAAAATTGTTATATTTTATTTATTTATTTAATTAATTTTATTTATTTATTCATTTTTAACTTTTTTTTTTCTTTTTTTTTTCTTTTTTTTTTCGTTTTTTTTTTCGTTTTTTTTCGTTTTTTTTTCAGGAAAAATGAAGGGTAAATTTTGGGGTATTACAGCTGCCCCTATTCAATCAACTGGAGACCCGGAAAGAAGATGGCAGCTGCTTTCGTACTTTCGAGGTATCAAGGGATTGAATAGAATAAAAGCCCAAAAATTTGCACTGAAGTGAAGTGATGTGACAATGCCTATCAGAATCGGCAAAGAGGTGGCCTTGAAAGAAGAACCCGTCTGGTACGGTGAGAGTCAGTCTGAATATCGAAAAAGAATGTTAAACTGGATACCAAAATAAATGGTAACACAGAAATAACCATGGCCTGAATGCCGCTCATCAAGCTGAATACTGGAAAGGACTTCGATCTGAACATCGGAAAATTGGCCTGAATGCCACAAGTCGCATCGACCTGAACGTCGGAAATCTTCGATCTGAACATCGGAAAGACTTGGCCTGAATGCCACTTCGATCTGAATATCGGGAACACTGGCCTGAATGCCACTTCGGTCTAGATACCGGAAAACTGGCCTGAATGCCACTTCGGTCTGGATACCGGAAAACTTCATGCCTGTCAGCATCGGCAGAAATATGGAAAGATAATAGAGGCGGCGCATGGGCCAATGACACTTGCTGGGTATAACCAAGGTAAGTCATGAACAATCTTCAGTCTGAGCACTAGAAACAACTTCTGGCTAATCACTTCGGATACCGAGAATGTTTTATGCTTACATGCGTATGTTTGAATCTTTCAATGGCGTAATGCTCCATGAAAATGGAAATGCTACGCGATTTGGAAGGATGCAATGCAATATGATTCTACATGCAGGGATGCGAAATGCTGGGTAGAATGCCAAGCTGAGGCAAGGGGATCTACTGGGGAAATGATCACCATCTTCTGGACCCTGGCAAGGCTGTTGGAGATGCACAACACAAAGAATTCTGTGGGGCAATGACCCGCCACACGGTGTTCTAGCAATGACGAAATACCGAGATTCTGACTGGGGAGAGAACGACACTGAACACCTGCTGTTGGGGAAAGCGATAGTGGTTATGGCAACCACGATCTGCGAGAGATGACTCAACAGGGGAAGCAAACACTGATACGGTACCGAGGTTCTGCTTCAAGGAAAGAAACCATGGATCTGGCATTGGGATTATCGATCTGGCCTCGAACTCTAAGGAGCAACCACTTCTGCTGGGAAGATAAAGTCTGGCACTGTCAACTCCGTTGGGGATATATAGTCTGGCACTGTCAACTCTACTGGGGAGTGTATATCCTGAAACAAACGCTTGGGGAAGTACGGTGGTGAGAACCTGCTGGGGATTGAAGAATCCAACGCTCTGATAAGCTCTACAGGGATAAGACACCGAATTCGTCTGTTGGTGACCTCACTGGGGAAGATATTCACGATCATCTGCAAGGGGATTTTAAGGAAATGCCCCGAGGGTATCTGTTCTGAATAGACGATCCAAAGCACTTAAAATTTACAGCAATTTTAAATGTTTATTGAGCATGTACCTGTAAAGCCCTTATGTGTCATGATGCAATGTTTATCAAAAATTCGGACGTCATTTTTGCAAACAAAACAGTAAAATGAAAATGAAAACAGAGATATACTGAATAACATGATTTTATTGATTGAATGGCCTCTGAATAGGCATTTACATCAGGAAGCAATCCCTGGAAAGAGGTAATCGCACAAAAGATAAAAACAGAAATTAATCTAATGGCAATGTGAAATGGATTTCTATTGGGTTCCAATTCTGCTATGACTTTCCCGTCTTCAAGATCCTCCAGATGATCAGCCTTCTGAAAAGGTGATTGGACTGTTTCCTACCTTTCGAAAATATCCAGTCATCGACATGAGATGAGATTCAGAACTAACTCAGAACGCAGTCATTCGCTTAATCCCTAACTTTTGCCTGGATCGCCCTTTTCGGGTTTTCAATCCACCGGGATACCCATTTTTGCCTAAGTTGCCTTTTCAGGTTTTCAACCTACCGGGTGTACGATCTTTTCATTTTTAATCCCTAATTTTTGCCCGAACCTTTTCATTTTCTTGGTTCGTCGGGATGCCCATTTTTGCCTGGACTATTCTTTTTACTGTTCAGCGGGTCTATTTTATGCGAAGTATTTTTTAACTGCGTCTGAGTTTACAGGGGAAGTGAAGTTTTCACCATCCATAGTTGCAAGCATTAAGGCCCCACCATAAAAAACCTTGGTGACAATATACGGTCCATCATAGTTAGGAGTCCACTTGCCCCTGTGATCTGTCTGAGGAGGAAGGATCCTTTTCAACACTAAATCTCCGACTTGGAAACAATGAGGACGCACTTTCTGATCAAAGGCTCTCTTCATCCGACTCTGATACAACTGCCCATGACAAATGGCTTCCATTCGCTTCTCTTCGATAAGACTCAACTCATTGAACCTTGTCCGAATCCATTCGGCTTCGTCTAACTTGACATCCAACAAGACTCTTAGAGAAGGAATCTCCACTTCAACAGGTAGGACTGCTTCCATACCATACACCAGAGAGTAAGGGATTGCCCCGGTCAACGTACGTACTGAAGTACGGTACCCATGCAAGGCGAAGGGTAGCATCTCATGCCAATCTCTGTACGTGACGACCATCTTCTACACAATCTTCTTTATGTTCTTATTTGCCGCCTCAACTGCGCCGTTCATCTTAGGGCGGTAAGGGGAAGAATTGTGATGCTGAATGTTGAAGTTCCGACACAACTCCTTCATCATTTTGTTGTTGAGATTAGAACCATTATCAGTAATGATTCTTTCGGGAATCCCATAGCGACAAATGATTTCTTTCTTGATGAAACGGGCAACCACATGTCTGGTGACATTCGCGAACGACGCTGCCTCGACCCACTTGGTGAAATAGTCGATGGCAACAAGGATGAAGCGATGCCCATTGGAAGCAGTCGGCTCAATCTTTCCAATCATGTCAATGCCCCACATAGAAAACGGCCACGGCGAAGACATCACATTCAGAGGATTTGGCGGTACATGCACCTTATCAGCATAAATCTGGCATTTATGACACTTCCGAGCATATTTGAAGCAATCTGACTCCATGGTCATCCAATAATAACCCGCTCTCAACAATTTCTTAGCCATTGCATGTCCGCCGGCATGAGTACCGAAGGAACCTTCATGAACTTCCTGCATTAACATGTCCGCCTCGTGTCTGTCCACGCATCTGAGCAAAACCATGTCAAAGTTCCTCTTATACAGCACATCGTCTTTGTTCAAGAAGAAACTGCCTGCCAATCTTCTCAAAGTCTTTCTGTCATTGTTGGATGCCCCTGCAGAGTACTCTTGATTCTTCAGAAAGCACTTGATATCGTGATACCAGGGCTTGTCGTCGACTACCAGTTCAGCAATAAACACATATGCGGCCCTGTCAAGGGGCATCACATCGATCCTGGGAGCATGGTTCCAGCGAATTACCTTGATCATGGAGGATAGAGTAGCAAGTGCGTCTGCCATCACGAGGTATATGATACAATTTTACTATTGTGAAGAAAGTCAACAGTCTTCTCGTGTAGTCTCTGTAGGGGACCAGAGTGGGTTGGAGAGTATTCCAATCACCATTCACTTGATTGATCACCAGAGCTGAATCTCCGAAGATGTCCAAAGTCTTGATTCTCAAATCAATGGCTTGCTCAATACCCAAGATACAGGCCTCGTACTCAGCTTCATTATTTGTGCACTCAAAAGTCAAACGAGCGGTGAAAGGTATGTGGACACCTTTCGGAGTTGTAATGACAACACCAATTCCACTTCCTCTAGCATTGACATCCCCATCAAACAACAAAGTCCATTTTTCATTTCGATCAGGTCCCTCCTCAACAAATGGCTCTTCACAGTCTTTCATCTTGAGGAACATGATGTCTTCATCAGGGAATTCAAACTTCATCGGCTCATAATCATCAATCGGCTGCTCGGCAAGGTAGTCTGACAGAATACTACCTTTGATGGCCTTCTGTGACGTGTACTGAATATCATACTCTGTTAAAATCATTTGCCAACGAGCGACCCTTCCGGTGAGAGCTGGCTTCTCGAATATGTATTTCACTGGATCCATCTTAGAAATCAACAAGGTAGTATGGTTCAGCATATACTGCCTCAGTCGGCGAGCAGCCCAGGCCAAAGCACAACAAGTTTTCTCAAGCTGCGAATATTTGACTTCACAGTCGGTAAACGTTTTGCTAAGGTAGTATATGGCATGCTCTTTTCGACCAGACTCGTCATGCTGTCCCAATACACACCCCATCGAGTTCTCAGTCACTGATAGGTACATTATCAGAGGTCTCCCAGGAATTGGAGGTATAAGGATCGGAGGTTTCTGTAGATACTCTTTTATCTTCTCGAAAGCCCTTTGACAATCTTCATTCCACCTGATAGCCTGATCTTTCTTCAGAAATTTGAAAATTGGCTCACACGTGGTTGTTAGGTGAGAGATGAACCTTGCAATGTAGTTCAACCTCCCTAAGAAACTACGGACTTGCTTCTCTGTTCTTGGCTCTGGCATTTCCTGTATTACTTTCACTTTGTCAGGATCCACCTCAATCCCTTTTCCGCTAACGATAAAACCCAGCAATTTTCCCGATCTCACCCCGAAAGTGCACTTGTTCGGGTTAAGTCTCAGTTCGAATTTCCTCAAACGCTCAAACAGTTTCTGCAAATTCACCAAATGTTCTTCTTCTGTCTGAGATTTGGCAATCATATCATCCACATAAACCTCGATTTCATGATGAATCATATCATGGAACAGAGTTACCATAGCTCGTTGATATGTTGCTCAGGCATTTTTCAGACCAAACGGCATCACCTTGTAGCAGAAGGTGCCCCATGGGGTTATGAAAGTTGTCTTTTCCATGTCTTCTGGTGCCATCTTGATTTGGTTATAGCCAGAAAAGCCATCCATGAAGGAGAATACCGAGAACTGAGCTGTATTATCCACCAAAACTTCGATGTGAGGTAATGGGAAATCATCTTTAGGGCTAGCTCTGTTCAGGTCCCGGTAGTCGACACACATCCGTACCTTTCCATCCTTCTTAGGTACTGGGACGATGTTTGGAACCCATGGCGGATAATTGGTGACTGCTAGAAACCCTGCATCCAACTGCTTTTGTACTTCTTCCTTTATCTTGACAACCATCTCTGGTCTTGTTCTTCTGAGCTTCTGCTTGACCGGAGGACAACCTTCTTTGAGAGGCAAGCGGTGTACCACGATGTCTGTGTCCAGCCCAAGCATGTCCTGATAAGACCAGGTGAAGATGTCAACATATTCTTGCAGCAATTCAATCAGCCCTTTCTTCACATTGTCTTCTAAAGCAGCCCCTATCTTGATTTCTCTCTTGGCGTCCTCGGTGCCGAGATTAATCACTTCAACAGACTCTTGATGCGGTTGAATAACCCTTTCCTCTTGTTTTAATAACCTGGTAAGCTCTTCAGGGAGTTCACAGTCTTCATCACCCTCTTCTTCAGCTTGAAAGATTGGATTTTCAAAGTCGAAACGAGCCGTAGCAGAAACGTTATCAATAGGATTCGGTGATGTGCATCTGCATGAGTGATGGTATGTGCTTATGAGTGTGAACAAGAAGTGAAAACTAAACGAAACATTGCCATTTTTTTTTATTTTGAAAAACTGCAAAAATAGAAAGACAGGGAACGAAATATTTGAATGCAAAAAGACGTCCTTTATTTATGATAAAAAATGCAAGTGTCACATAGATGGGCCCTACAATGAGTCATTACGCCCTGGGCGGAACGTAAGACTTGGATATGCATGAATAAACAAAGAAAATTACTCTTCAAGAAGAGTGACTTGGATAATCTCTTCAGAAGACCAATTGTTGATGACTTCACCCGGGATCCTCGGACGCACCCAGTTGTCAATGTCACAATCACTATCCCCATCTTCATTGTTGACCGCAGAGACCTGGCTGGGAATCACAAAATTAACAGGAACAACATCTACGAATTCATCAGTAGCATCTTCAAACACTTCTTCTTCAACCCCTTCCACATACTCTTGGACAGACAAATCTTCAACCTGGAGGATACCTTTGTCGAGCAAGGCCTGGATACCCTGCTGTAGCTTCAAACAACCTCCACTCTGAGTGGCACAATCCAAACAATCCTTCCCACAACCGGGGAAAACATCGGCCTTCAGCAAGCATCCTTTGATATCCAACAATGGAGTCTTCAACTTCAACACATCCTTAATGGACTTGGCTTTTCCTTCTATCATGTTAACGTTCGCACCACCATGATGGGGCATGGAATTGTTAACGACATTCGGAGCCGGTGCAAGGTCGATGGCCTTTGAATCTATGAGGTCTTGAACTACGTGCTTAAAAGCTTTGCAGTTCTCGATATTGTGGCCAGGTGCCCCAGAGTGGAAGCTACACCTAGCGTTGGCGTCGTAACCCACCGGAAGTCTACCAATAGGAGGGGCCAGAGTTCGCAGTTGCACAAGTTGTAGTTGTTGAAGACTAGAAAGCAACTGAGCGTACGACATTGGAAGGGTGTCGAAACGCCGGTCCATCATCCTTTGCCTCTGTTGATAAGCGGGTCTGTTACCCGGTTGCTGCTGCTGTTGATACTGAGCTGGTTGACATTGTGATTGTTGTTGTTGTAGTGGCGCTGCAGCTGGAATGGTCACAACCGCAACATACGGTTGCTGATGATAATTCTGAAAATTATTCCTCCGGTTATCCCTGTTCTGATAAGAAGATATGGCATTTGCATCCCCTTCTGTCCCTGAATGAACGGCTTCTTCACCCCTGATGAGGACCCAACTCCATTTTGGATCTTGCAGGTCTTCAGGTAATTCTCCACCCTCTCTCCGGTAGAGACCACATCAGCAAAGTTGGAAGCATTGCAACCTACCAGACGCTCCAAGTAAGGTCCAGGCAGCGTATTCATGAACATGTTGGCCATTTCCTTTTCTAACATAGGAGGCTGAACACGGGAAGCTGTATCCCTCCAGCGTTGAGCGTATTCCCTGAAGCACTCGTTGCTTTTAAGAGACAGATTCTGAAGTTGAGTTCTGTCCGGAGCCATGTCTGCATTATACTGATACTGCTTCACGAAAGCCTCTGCCAAATCCCTCCAGCAACGGATGTGGGCTCTGTCCAGCCTCATATACCATTCCAAGGATTCCCCAGCTAAGCTATCCTGGAAGAAGTACATAAGTAGCTTCTCGTCATCAGAGTATGCAACCATTTTACGGAAATAGGGTTGCACGTGAGTTTTGGGGAAAGAGCTGCCATGGTATTTGTCAAATATCGGGACCTTGAATTTCGGTGGCACCCTCACACCTGGGACCAGCCCCAAGTCAGCAACATCTACTCCCAGAAGATTCTGTCCTTCCACTGCTTTCAACCTCTCTTCCAATCTTCTAAACATGGGGTCCATGCCAAAGTCTTCCTGAAGCAAGGGGAACTGATCATCCTGACCATCCTGAATGGGTTGTTGATCTAGGTTGACATGCGGGATCGGGATAGGCCCCGGTCCATTGGGACCATTAGCCTCTCCAGCTGGAGGATCAGCCAACGTCTCCGGCTGAGTAATAGGGGGATCCCTCTGTACCAACAATCTAAGCTCCTGTTGTCCTTGAGCCACCCCTTGAACCAAATCCATGAATTGATCCATGCGAATCTTCATCTCGGCGAGCTCTGATTGTAGGCTCTCCATCGCTCTCTGTTGATTCCTTCGGGTACCGTATCGGTGAATGCCTGAATCAGCTATCTTACTGATGGAACACCAAACAACTGAGAACACTGCGGCAGTACCTGTTATGCAAGACATGCGGATGACTATGCAAATGCAATGACATGTTTATCAATTCCAAAAGGCATTCTACCCCCTTGATTCCAGTCTCACATTTGATAAACAGTGTAAGAAGAAAACTCCGACTAGGATCAAGAAGAAGATGAAAACACCCGGGAATGGATAAACATGTGTTAAATGATATGAATGCAGAATGATGTGATGCAATGATGTGAATGCAATGCAGTGGTATGTCAATCAGGATTGCTGTATCTGCTTGAACATCTGTCGGGTTACACTGTCTGAAGAGAAAACCACTGAGGAATATAATACAAGATCAAAGCTCTGCTCCAGAAAACCGGGTTGGTTGGAGGTTAAGGTTTCCTGAATTTAGCCCGCCCCTCACTGGTAGGTTCTAAGAACAGAAGTTCGTCAACTTCAGCCCTTCAGTCGCGAATAATACGTTTACCACTGAAGGTTTGACATTATTACGGGATAAAAGACCTCCACTGACTCCCCTCAACAGGACATCCTAAAGCAAGTTCCCAGTCTCGGGGTCCTCGGATTGATCAGCGAGAATGCGCCCACCAGAGCTAACATAATCACGTCTCGGAGGAGAGGCCTCGACTGAGTTCTCGGGAAATGGTCACCAGAGTCGACAATTTCTAAAGAAACATCATGTCGTTACGGAACATCCGTAGGACATAATATATCCAAGAGAAACCTCGTCTGGGTGTGGTTCTTCACGAACGACTTAACGTAGCAACATGCCACGCAAGCCTCATGATCATCCACTCTAAAACCTGTGTGTACACTCAAGCCTGGGTAATGGGCTTATCTCTCATAGAACACCCCATCCCAACAAACAAACAACAGGTCCAACAGATACAGCAGATGAATGCAAGCAAGTAAGTAAATAAATGTACAAAAGCATGAACACCCAATGAACAAGAAATCACACGAGCTAGGAGGGACTCGCTTAGGGAAGATGGACCAGCAAGAGGTCAACTTCTTTTGATCCCCAGCAGAGTCGCCAGCTGTCGCAACCTGAAAAATACAGTGCGCGAAAAAACAACCGGCGAAAGAAAAATGACAGAAGAGTCGCCACCGTGCGTTATTCATCCCAAAGGATGGAAAGGAAACGCTCGAAGTAAACCTGGAAAAGGAAAGGACAAGACGGGGTCTCGCAACCAAATCTTGGGTTCGGGAGTCGGTTATGCGAAGGGAAGGTATTAGCACACCTACGCATCCGTAGTACTCTACGGGATCCACTTTTGTAGTTCTTGTCTAAAGGGTGTGGGTTTACCTAATGTGTTGATTTACTAAAAAGGTTTAGAGAAATGACTCGCGCGGATGTCGCATCCACTGCATACGTATCTCACCTGAATATGAGAATCAGAGTCTTCGTAGCTCGGCTGACCTATGGGTTGGGGGATGTGTGCTCGCTAAGACATCGCGTCTTATGCCTACGTATCTCATCTGGAATGAGAATCAGAGCAAGCCGTAGTTCGGCTAACTACGGGGTTGTGGATTGGGTTTTGGACGAACAACGTTACTACACAATCTACCGGATGCTCGACCTTTGGAGACTTACTCGCCTGTAGTAGAAGGAGTAAACGTGTTGCTTTGGGTTTTAGGGTTTGGGATGCTCGAGGGAAAACAGGCAGTCCTTGACGAAGGAACCGCGCTACATGTGGGGATATGAATACAAAACACAAAACATGTATCTCAAAGTAAAATGCCACCAAGGGGCTCAAACATTGCCTCCTATCGAGGTCTTCCAGCTAAGAAAGCGATAAAGTACGAGAAAAGGAAAAAATTACCACACAGATAAAGGTCCGAAGTTACAGCAATTAAAGGATTAGCAACCCTGAGATCTCTCCAACTAGACCATCAAAGAAAATCAGTCAATAGGATTAATCAGGATAAACCTCCGGATGGTATCCCTGCAAGAGTAAGTGAGCCCTCACGAAAACTCAATAGAAAGGTTAGACAAACAAGGTGAAATCCAGGGAAAACAATGTCATGGCAACACAAAGACAGGTTAGAGAAACAAAATAGGGTAACCAAGAGTTGCCCCTAAATCAAAATGTAACCACATGAATAATTCCATCAAAATTCACAAAAAGCAATCAAGGGTAGGAGGCCTAAACCTCTTGTCAAACACATGCATCAAAAGGGTATCAAATTCACCCATAATACCTCATACATTTAGAGCATTCAAATTAAAGGCATAAAGATGATGGATATATGGCAAACCTGATTCGAGAGATTGATTAAGATTGAATGGTACGGCCGGATCTGCAAAGTAATACTAGGGTTTGTGTGAGGCGGAGTGAACTTCTCAGGGCTGCCTGAAGGTCGCTGCAGAGTAGTTCCTAGGTTTCCTTCTCTCAAAATCTTTCTCCAGTGAATCTCCCAGTGTAACTCCAAGTGTGTTTTCCTCTACTGACACTTCAGTATTTATAGACTGATTTTCGTGGGTAGTGGGCTCAAATGAGGGAGACCCAAGTCCAAAAAAAAAATTTGTTATATTTTATTTATTTATTTATTTATATTTAACTTTTTTTTTTTCGTTTTTTTTTTCATTTTTTTTTTCGTTTTTTTTTTTTTTCAGGAAAAATGAAGGGTAAATTTTGGGGTATTACATTACCTTTGTTAAGTTATCACTTGGCTAATAGTAGGTAATGTTTCGCTTACCTTTGGTTGATTACCTTTGTTAAGTTACCACTTGGCTGGTAGTTAGTAATCATTCCGTTTGAGCTTAATACCTATGTTAAGCTATCACTTTGCCGATAGTAGATAATATTTCGCTTACCTTTGGCTGGTTACCTTTGTTAAGTTACCACTTGGCTGGTAGTTGGTAATCATTTTATTTTAGCTTATTACCTTTGTTAACTTATCACTTGGCTAATAGTAGGTAATATTTATCTCGTATTGGAGTTGGAGTTTTCCCCTTTTGATGATTTCTTTCCACGGAGGGGTCTTACTTTGATAAGGCATCCCTGTTGGATCTTTGGTTCATTTGTTTTCTAACTGTGCACAGGTTATTCTCGAGTCTTTTCTTTTTTCCCTACAGAACTTTGTTTCTCCCCAACCGGATCTCCTTGTGGAAACTGTTATTCCCCACAAAGATCCTGGTTTGTATTCATATCATATCATAAGCATTTTCCGGTATCTTAGGGCCAAAAATTGGGTCTTTGATATTTAAGTCTATTCAATCTTGTTGAAACAAATATTTCAACCTTTATATCTCCAAAATGGAGAAACTTAAATAGTGGCATCTGTCATACCCCAATTTTTAACCCTAACATCCCACATATCATTTGCATCTTTTTCACACAAACAAGGTCACATCTTGGTCCTTCCCTCTATCGATCTTTGGATTTGTTTCTTGCAGGGTCCACCAAGGATCTCTTTGTTGGTTTGTTTTTACCTTTGTGTTTATATGATTAATTGCTTATCTAACCACTAATAAAAATACCAAAAATGTGTCTTGTTTCCCTTAAGTTTATTGTGCAAGGTAGGGGCTTTTGAAACAAGGGCATCTCAAATTTTGTTGTTATCTTCTCAAGGAAAGTCAAAGGTTCATGTGTTTATTTCCAGGCACTGTTCAACAAGCAACTTCAAGCTTTAAGAAATTTAATCCATAGGAAATTAAGGACACATTATTTTGAGTTCATATGATCACCCATGTGCTTTGAAATGCAAGAAAATTTCAAGTACACAAGCTTGTTCCAAGAGGTTTGACCAAAAAGTAAACCATTTGAACTCAAAGTTCCAAGGATCACAACTCCTTCAATTCTCAACAATTTTGAATGCTTATTTTTGTATATGACTCTTGTCAACATCCTCTATAACTTATCTTGACATGACAATGGCCAATTATGCTTGGAGGATCATCAAAGGTTTGGACACATTATAGGTCATTTGTGGACTTAGTAAAATTTAACCTATTTCTCAAGTGACTTTTTCTCAACTTTCAAGATTCATAACTTCTTCAATTTTCAACATATGAGGCTGATTATTTTTGCAAAATGTCATTTGTGATGCCCTCTGCAAGTTTTTGTCCCAAAAACAAAGGAATTTTTATATGTGGTATTATAAGTCTCCTATTCTTCGTGGTATTGTGTGAAAATATTGCTCCTTTTCCCTTTGTGAGAGCTAGTGGCATACTTGTTGATTTTATCCAAGTTGGAGCCCTTCTCATAAATGATGAATAGGTTCATATTTTCATGCTTGTGAGTGGATAGTTGAGTGTTCTCCAAAAAATGATCAAACCATATTTCATCTTTGATTACTAACATCCTTTACTAACATTTTATTGTATTATATTTTTTACCTTAAATGTCATTTACTTTATGCTTTTGTTTTATGTCATTTACTTTATGCTTTTATCTTTAAGCCATTTACTTTATACTTTATGTTAACATCCCATATCATATTATTGGTGATTTTGTCATTTGTTCTTTGTCCATTTGGACTTTACTTTTATAGCATTATAAAGAAAACATTAATAAAGAAAAAACCTAAAAAAAGAAACTTGTTTATCCTGATTCATGGACTTGTGGTTACTATCCTTGGCATCATTGTGGAGTTATGGACTTAGAATTAGGATATTGACCTTTGCTTTGGGACTTGTTATTTGAGATCCTAGAATTCATCTGATACCTTTGACTTTGGACTTTCTTTTGGAAGACTTGGTTAAGTTACTCTGGTTTCATCTGACACATGGATTATTATTTGCTTATTTTGGCTTGCTTGAGGCTTAGTCCAAAGGAGGGAACTCTTGCTTTACTTGTGTCATAAAGCTTGCTATTTCTTGTTTAGATCCTTCCTCCCTAGATTTTACTTTATGCTCTATGATAGTTTCTTCCTCTCCTCCCCTTCTTTAATTTTCAAATTCTTCTCTGTTTTTCAAAACCTTCTTGTTTTTTTTTAAAACTTGCACCACTTTCTCAATAAACCTTGACCAATGTCAAGTGATTTTCAAAACTTTTTCCTAATAAATGCTAATTCATCTTAAGCATATTGAGACCAATTTTAAAATACTTAAAAAATACATAACTCACTCAAATCATTTGTATGCCCTTTGTGCACTTTTCCTTTTAAACTTTTTCCAAGGCATTAGACATAAGTCATTTCCATAGTTGAGACATAATTCTCCTATCTCCATAGTATTGATGATAATTATTTTCCATCTAAGAGAGCTAGTGGCATATTTTTTGATCCTTATCCAAGTTGGAGCCCTTCTCATGATGATGCAAAGTTCTCATACTTATGGGTTGCTAGTTGAGTATTCTCCTTAAAATGACAAAATGCCTTTCCCATTAAAAATGAATCAGAACAAATATCTTTGTTATTTTTACCAAGAACTACGAGGTTTTGATCCTCCGTTGCACTTTGTTGATACGTAGGCATGAGACTTCAAAAGTCTTGGCAAACACAAAAATAAAATAAAAAGTATTTTCTTTCCCATCTCTCCAATCTTTTGCAAACAACACCCTTTTCAAACCAAAATGTACATATTTTCAAAGAGGTTCCCATGGAGTATCATGGATGTTTAGGGTGCTAAAACCTTCCATTTGCATAACTAAACCCTAGACCCTTATCTCTTTTGTTTTTTTTTTAAACTTCTTCGGGTTTTGTTCGTACTTTTGCCCTTTTGCTTTGGAAAAAATAAAAGCGCGGTGGTGACTCTTGCTTTGCAAGTTAAGTTAAGCGATAGCTTAATCTCAAAAAATTTACCGTTACACATACTACTAACCATACTTCACTTTACTAACTTTGATTACCACTAACCATTGTTATTATGACTTTATCATTGTTACTTTGTTATTTACTTTTATGTTGTTACATTGTAATTTACATTCAAGTACTTATCATTACCATATTCATTGTATAAACTCATAATGCATGTTTATTATTGTCATTTAGATTTATTGTCATCATACATTAAAAACATCAAAAACATGATAAAATGATAAGACCAAAAAAATATTCATTCCACTTGTAATCAACTTGGACTTAGAGGATCTCATCTTATGACCTTTGCTTAGAGGACCTTACCATACTTTACAAAATTTGGTTTTTAACTTTGGATTTCATCTGTAACTTACATACCGGTTGTAAGAATGGAATCATGGCACTACCTTAGGGAGACATGATTGTAAGACCATTATCCTTTGTTAGCTTAGGTCACTCTTACACACACAAGGCTTTCTATTGGGATACCCTACAATGAGACCTTTTACTTTCATGTCGGTTACTTTGTATATCCATTACATTACCCAATTTCATAATCAAATAAACAAACCCTTGATTCAACGTCAAGTGGCATTTTCATAATCAAATTCAAATCACAATAAAACTACGATTAGTATTGTGCACCACGAGCCTTAAGTGGTGGATAATGAGTAAAAACAGATATTTCCTACCCTTACTCTAATTATTTTGGATGCAAGACACTTGGCTTGTTGTCTAGAATTTTCACCTTCAGCCATAGACCCTCTTCATAAACCTTTTTCATAAACCCTTTTTTGAGGAAAGCTCCTCGGGGACCCATACTAATCAACCTTTTATGAAAATTTTTATGAAAAGGATTTGATTTTACCTTGAAAAGGGTTTATGAAAAGGGTCTATGGGCGGGGGTGAAAATTCTAGACAATAAGTCAAGCGTGTTGCATCCAAAATAATCAGAGTAAGGATAGGAAAGCTCCACTCTTACTCATTCTCCATCACTTAAGGCTCGTGGCACACAATATTAATCATAGTTTTATGTGTTTTTAATTTGATTATGAAAATTCCACTTGACGTTAAATCAAGGTTTTGTTTATTTTATTATAAAATTGGGTAATGTAATGGATGTACAAAGTAACCAAACAAGAAAGTAAAGGGTTCGATTGTAAGGTATCCCAAGAGAAAGCATTGTGTGTGCAAAAGTGACCTAAGCTAACAAAGGATAATGGTCTTACAAACATATCTCCCTAGGGTAGTGTCATGATGCCATTCTTACAATCGGTATGGAAGTTACATATGAAATCCAAAGTTAAAAATCAAGTATCACAAAGATAAGGAAATGCCCTCCAAGAAAGGGTCCTAATATGAGATGCTCTAAGTCCAAGTTGATTAAAAGTGGAATGAGTCTTTTTTTTGTCTTATCATTTTATCATGTTTTTGTTGTTTTTAATGTATGATGATAATAAAGATAAATGACAATAATAAACATGCATGATGAGTTTATACAATGATGATGATGAGTACTTGAATGTAAATTACAATGTAACAACATAAAATTAAATCACAAAGTAACAATGATAATAACAATGGTTAGTGGTAATCAAAGTTAGTAATGTTAAGTATGGTTAGTAGTATGTACAAGTCAAACACTTGAGGATTATCTATCCTTAGTTCAAAAGATTCAAAAGATGGCGCATCCGGGGATAACTTATTACTGATTCAAAGTATTGAAGATGATGAATGATCAACTTAAGATAGATTTGTAACAATGAAAGTTATGCAAACCCAAAGTCTATCTATCAATAGCTCGACAAAAGGAAGACTATACCAACTCAAGGGTTAAAGGTTAATGTGTTTATTAAATTATTAGGTTAGATAAGTTATAATGATCAACGTACAATATAAACAAGTTAGTATAATGGTTATAGGGTTAGTATAGCAATGGAAAATAATGAATCAAATGAAACCACAAGTTAGTATGTCTACAAACAAAGCTTCATCTATTTGTCAAATGATCCAAGTTGGGTTGATATAGAGGCAACCTATCCATACCCCAAAGTATCATGAATGATCCATTGATCATTCATTGATAGATTTGAAGCATAGAAGGTTCAAACATCCCAAATCAAACCAATATAATGACCTAATAGCATTCATTAGCTACCAATGTTCAAGATCTCACAAGCCCATAAAAAATTGCTTAAATGGAATAAAATAAAACATAATAAAATAGTAGAGAAAAAAACATATGAGCTTGTGTTGGAAATATTTTCAGCAAAATAAAATCAAGTGGTAAAAAAATCATTTGAAATGGAAAATAAATGGGGTAAAAATAAATAAAACAAAATGAAAAGAAACAAAAATGAAACAATGCGCGCGTTGGGGGTTAAACCCCTAACCTTTGGTTCATGGGGCCAAGCATCCTTTGGGGATTCAGAAGCTCATCCATATAATGAAATGATAAAACAAACAAATAAATTGGATGCACGCACTAGCTGGCCAATCAGAGAAAGCCAATGGTTAGTTTCAGATTAAAAAACATGCGCTACCAAGTCATCTTCAACCTTGAGATACTAAAATCAAATCCCCAAAAAGCATTCTTTCCTTGGATTTAAACAAGGAATCATCACCTATACATAACAAAGAACTAACCTCCACACTCACGATCCATTGATTGGCTCTAAGTGTGGAGTATTTTGCAAAAAATTAGAGGAACAAGTTGACCTAAAATAAAAATAAATGGAGGATAATGAACAATCATCACTCAAAGCATGGGGTTAATTATCAATGGATGATTTCGATTTGATTGGTAACTTGTTTGTGTGAAGGGTGAGAGTGTAGCTACTTGATCGAAATCGATTTCAAAAGTGAACTCTGATGAGTTGGTGCAGCTCAGGTGAAGTGTTGGGAAGGTGAGTTAAGGTTTGGAAAAGTTTCAGTGATGCTTAAGGAAGGATTCTGGGTGGTTGGTTTGAGCTGAAAAGTTTTGAAACTCAAAAATCGTATCTCTATTTTTGAAGGAAGATCTTGGTTTTGTAGCATGGGGATTATGGATTTTCAAGCTTGTTTTTAGAGTGGAACATCTTCCCATGTTTATAGGGAATGTGATGGAATGGTTTTTGAAGGAGAATGAAGTGATTTGCTTCAGAAAGGGGTGAGGTCGAAAATGCCCAAAGAGTGAAATTTGTGGAGGAAGGTTTGATGAGATTCTGACCTAGTCTACTTTTCAAATCGTTTTGTCTGCACTCTAGCATGAAAATGGAGGGACAAGGGTGCTTCAAACATGGATGGAGTGGCTTTTGATTTTATCCATTTTGGGAGAAAACATATTGTTACACATGGCTCGGGTTTGATGATTTACGAGATTTGCACACCAAAGTTGACTTCCGTTTGGGCCTTGGTATGTTACAAGTTAAAAAAGACCAGATTAGGATGAATTGGAACCTTGGTGATTCAATTTGAAAATTCTGGCAGACATGGTTTGACCTATGCATCATGACAATTTCCAATTTTTGAACTAAGGCCAAATGAAATTGGCTCGTGCATTTTGCATGAAATTTGTGCAAAATGTTCCTTGACATGTCCTATATCAAATGAAAAAGGAATATGAGAAGTCGAAGGTAATGTCACGACACTAATCTCTGAACAATACAAACAAGATAAAAGATAACGAATAATAATGCAAGAGACACAATCAATTATTAACCCAGTTCGGTGCAAACTCACCTACGTCTGGGGGCTACCAAGCCAGGATGGAAATCCACTAAAATAGAATCAGTTCAAAGACTCTCAGTAAATAACACAAGTTACAGTCTTTTTCACCTAATCTCTACCCGTGTGACTTCTACCTAAGAACTCTTAGATATGAGATCCCACTCACTCCCCCTCAATCACACCAGTGATATTAAACCAAAATCACAATGAAAAGAAGACACTCTTCAAAGACACACACTTGATCTTACTTAACAACTTCAATCAAGTAGATACACACTCATACTTAAAAGCTTTGAGTGACAAATTACAACTCAAAAATCAGACCAATTCAATCATCTATGGATGAATTGAATGGCTTACAATCCACACGACCACACAAGACTTAAACCCTTATTCTCTCTCAATATTTCGTTCCTTATTTCTTGTGTATCAAATCAGGTTTTCCATGTCCTTTTTATAGAAGCACTCAGCTGGGCTTGGACATCATAAAACCCTAAAACTATTTTCCATTCATATCTTCTCATGACAGTTGATTAGATCTCGTTGGAAAATAAGTTAATCACGTTGTAATTACTAATTGATAGCGTGTTCAATTAATTCATCAATCATACACAAATTGCCATTAAAAGCGCAATCACATAATATATAACATTCAGACTGAATGTTCTATATACAAATGTCATGACATCGAGGATGACATCCTGGAAGAATCCTGCATAATTATATTTTAAACATCCAGCGGGTACAAGATATCTTATGTTAAGACATCACATGTGACAACTTGTGAACACTCTTGGTTTTACCTAAATTGCTGCCAACACTTAGAACCAACAAACTCCCCCTTTGGCAAATTTTGGCTAAAACATATATCAGTCCATTTGTTCACAAGAATAAACACTTCAGTAGTTAAACATCATAACAGCGGTTAAGCAGCAGCAGAAGCAAAAACAATTACTAGCTATAATAGCAACTAGTAATACACACAATAACACATGGGTACTTCTTCTCCCCCTAAGTCTGTTCAACATATACATCTCCTTCAACAACAACAGCACCGGTAACAACAACACCTGTAACATTCAGAGTCACCCTCTAACATCTCCTTCAACATTACATGTGCAACACAGAGCATTATTCTGTTCATCATCAGACATCTCCTTCAACATCACAGATCATAGAACATCATTTTGTTCAACATCATCAGTTGTCATCTGTTTAGCCTAGCTAGCTACATCAGCACATAATAACTGCAACTCTCCACATCTCCACTCATTAACTGCAGCTCTCCACATAATAACTTCTCCCCCTTTTTAGTCAAAATAGACCAAAGTGACCAATTAGACAAAATAAATGTCAATCAATCCAGCAGAGAATGTCACAAAGGATGTTATAACATATAAAATGTTAAAACACAATGTCAGGTGGTACATAACCATAATTATACACAGCTGCATTAGCTGAGATAATCAGAAATCCAGGGAACTCATAAAGAGCCCAAATATTACATCATGGCATCAAAAAGGACTACAAAAAAAAACTACAAACATCAAACAGAAAAACATCAAAGCATCCAATCATCCAAGCATCCAGAACACACAACATAACAGGGGGACCATCACCACAACTTAGTCTGAGGAGGTAGCATCTTCTTCACCTTCAGATCCAGAATTGCCACTAGATTGATCTTGAGAATTAGACCTCTCACTTGAGGTGTGGACATCTGTCTCCTTGGCTTCACCAACCTTATCCATCTCCTCTTGCTCCAAGCTACTAATGAGAACCTCTAAAGCCTCTTTCCTAGCCTTAGCCACCCTAATCCTAGTTTCCAACTCCTTACAGGTTTCTTTCAATTGAGCAATCAGGCCATCTTGAGAGGCTGGCTTTTTCTTTGCAGATGTCATGACAATGTAATTAACATGTTTGCCTTCAAATAACTTGTAATGAATGGAAAATGGAGGCTTCCTTCTACTGGGGATATCACTTGTGTTTAGAATATTAGGTTGTTGGCTTAAAATTATTCCACAAATGATTGAGGGAAAGGTAATTGGCAGCTTTACTGCATTAGTGGAGGCATGTCTAACAATTTGTTCAAACATGAACCTTCCATAATCAAAGTTGAGCCTGGTTCCAATAGCATAGATTATCCTTCCAAGAACATTAGAGATTGTTGATATATGGTTTGTTGGCACCCAGTTGGTTGAACCTATCTTATGCAAGATAGCATATTATACAATTAATTTGCCAGCAGATAGATGCTTTTTGCTTGGCCATTCCTTCACTTGACCAGCAGTGATTGTCCTACGTCATTCTCTGTGGCCTCTAACTCAACAGTTCCTTTTGTTCCTCTTCCTAGGAACTTATTGATTACAGTTGGGGAGAACCTAACACACCTTCCTCTCACAAACCCCTTGCAAAATTCTTTGTTGTTCTTGTCAGAAATATCCTCAGGGATATTCACCACCAACTCCTTCACTAAACCTTCAAAACATTGGGGCAATGCACTAACTGTTTTCATCAAACCAGCAGACTTGATCAATTCCATAACCTCCTTCACTTCCACAGCCTCCTTCCCTAGCTCCCTTTCCACAACAACTCTCCTCTGTATAACAAATTTCCACTTGGTTGCACCATCTTCCAAATGAAAGGAAGTATTATCCAGATGCACAACAACAACCTTAGCTGGAGATTTTCTAGCAGTTTTCTTTTTAACAGGAGAGATGTCTAGGACATCATCTTCGACATCATCTTCAAAGTCAAAAAATTCTCTGACCTTTCTCTTCTTGACTTCCACTTTACTCCATGATTTAGAAGGACCTACAGCAGCAGCCTTCTTACTAGTTCTGACTGTCATCATATTAGCCACAAACCTCCATTTCCTGGTCTTCATTCTTTTTACAACATTGGCTCCAAGTGATGAAGCAAGGTGTCATCTTCACTATCTGAGCTCTCTTCCTCCAAATCAATCACCTTTTAAGCAGTGTCATGCTTCTTAGACTGAGAAGCATCTATAGGTTTCTTACTAGGCATGGTTTTTCCTAAAGCACACATTCCCTCAACAACAATATCCTTCTCTGACCTAGATGAATCATCATCTTTCTTAGTTTGAGGTTCCACCTCAGGTGAGGGATCCCTTCTAGACAAAGGAGTCGAAACTCCCTTGACTGAGTGTCCTTCATTTAGGATCCTTGTGACCAGATTCCTAATGACACGATCTATATAATGAATGTCATCCTCAGGAGGAGGGTTATCAGAAAAGTTACCTTGAGTGTTTGCAGCAGTGGAAGAAGGGCCAGGGGCGTCGCCTGGGATTACTGAAAGAGGAATAACTTCCAAAACATCTTCATCCAGAAAATCCATGGAGGGAGTTCTTGCTTTATGAGTGATTTTTGAACTAGAAGAAGACGGATGTTGTGACATTTTGTTGAACTTGTGAAAATATTTTTGTTGCCCTTTTCCACTCCACTTTAATTGCTATAAATTCTCATGAATACAAATCTCCAATTTCCCTCTTAAACATTCAAACTGATTAGCATCCAAAGCCTTTGTAAATATGTCAGCTAATTGCATTTCAGTAGTAACATGCTCTAGTGCTATGATTTTCTCTTCCACTAGTTCTCTGATGAAGTGATGACGAATATCAATGTTCTTTGTCCTGACGTGCTGAATAGAATTTTTAGAAATATTTATAGCACCCAGGTTGTCAGAGTACAATGTCATGACATCTTATGTGACATTGTATTCAGTCAACATTTGTTTCATCCGAACCAGTTGAGAACAACTACTTCCAGCTGCTATGTATTCAGCTTCAGCAGTGGATATGGACACACAATTTTGTTTCTTGCTAAACCATGATATCAAATTGTTCCTTAAGAAGAAACATCCTCCTGATGTGCTCTTCCTATCATCAACACTTTCAGCCCAGTCAGCATCACAGTAACCAGTCAGCATAAATCCAGTTCCATGAGTATATAACATCCCATAGTCATTGGTGCCATTGACATATTTCAGTATTCTCTTCACCTGGTTTATGTGACTGACTTTTGGTTCAGCTTGATATCTAGCACAAACACCATTTCCATCTTTGGAGACTTTCAAATGTGTAGGGGCAGGTGTTCTTTTATGACTTGCATTATCCATGCCAAACTTCTTTTATGACTTGCATTCTCTCAGTAAACAACACAAGTTACAGTCTTTTTCACCTAATCTCTACCCGTGTGACTTCTACCTAAGAACTCTTAGATATGAGATCCCACTCACTCCCCCTCAATCACACCAGTAATATTAAACAAGAATTACAATGAAAAGAAGACACTCTTCAAAGACACACACTCATGCTTAAAAGCTTTGAGTGACAAATTACAACTCAAAAATCAGACCAATTCAATCATCTACGGATGAATTGAATGGCTTACAATCCACACGACCACACAAGACTTAAACCCTTATTCTCTCTCAATATTTCGTTCCTTATTTCTTGTGTATCAAATCAGGTTTTCCATGTCCTTTTTATAGAAGCATTCAGCTGGGCTTGGACATCATAAAACCCAAAAACTATTTTCCATTCATATCTTCTCATGACAGTTGATTAGATCTCTTTGGAAAATAAGTTAATCACGTTGCAATTGCTGATTGATAGCGTGTTCAATTAACTCATCAATCATACACAGATTGCCGTTAAAAACGCAATCACATAATACATAACATTCAGACTGAATTTTCTGTATACAAATGTCATGACATCGGGTCTGACATCCTAGAACAATCCTGCGTAATTATATTTTAAACATCCAGCAGGTACAAGATATCTTATGTTAAGACATCACATGTGACAACTTGTGAACACTCTTGGTTTTACCAAAATTGCTGCCAACACTTAGAACCAACAGTTGGGAAGGTGAGTTAAGCTTTGGAAAAGTTTCAGTGATGCTTAAGGAAGGATTCTGGGTGGTTGCTGGAAATGAAAAGTTTTGAAACTCAAAAATCGTATCTATATTTTTGAAGGAAGATATTGGTTTTGTAGCATGGGGATTATGGATTTTCAAGCTTGTTTTTAGAATGGAACACCTTCCCATGTTTATAGGTAATGTGAAGGAATGGTTTTTATAGGAGAATGAAGTGATTTTCTTCAGAAAGGGGTGAGGTCGAAAATGCCCAAAGAGTGAAATTTGTGGAGGATGGTTTGATGAGATTCTGACCTAGTCTACTTTCCAAATCGTTTTGTCTACACTCTAGCATGAAAATGGAGGGACAAGGGTGCTTCAAACATGGATGGAGTGGCTTTTGTTTTTATCCATTTTGGGAGAACACATATTTTTGAACATGGCTCGGGTTTGATGATTTGCGAGCTTTGCACACCAAAGTTTACTTCCATTTGGGCCTTGGTATGTTGCATAGCATGTTACAAGTTAAAAAAGACAAGATTAGGATGAATTGGAACCTTGGTGATTCAATTTGAAAATTCTGGTAGACATGGTTTGACCTGTGCATCATGACAATTTCCAATTTTTGAACTAAGGCCAAATGAAATTGGCTCGTGCATTTTGCATGAAATTTGTGCAAAATGTTCCTTGAAATGTCCTATATCAAAATGAAAAAGAAACCGGGTGAAAAAGAGTTATGGTTTGGAAACAGCAATGTGGTAAAGTGGTGGTCTTGGTCATGTTTCTAGGGCGTGCTAAGCACATTGGACCAGCTTGGCCAATGCAAAAAATAAGGTCCTTGCTCAATAAATTAGGTTTTTTACCTTGAAAAAAAGTTAGCGAGGGACTCAATTAGGAAGTTTTTCTTGAAAAGGATCTTGAAAATATTGCAAGATGAGAAAGTTATGGACTTTGGACAAATCATAGGCCATTCTTGCCAAAATGTGACCAACCAACTTGACCTAGAAATGTGACTTTGATATTTCTTGATTTATAAGGCACAATGGTGATGTTTGAATCTCATATGATAATATAATGATGTAAAATGAATCTTAGATCTTTGTTGTGTGGTTTTAGACCATGTTCATAGGTGAATCCAATGCCTTGAAAGTTCACAAACCATGACCAAACCACATGACTTGTAGCATGAATTGAATGAGTGTTTGAATGGTGACTTATAGTTGAAATTGACTTGGATTGATGGTAAATTAATTGTTGTATGATATGGTGATCAAATGAAGCAAGGTCAGGGTTCAAAGGATGCCCAAACTAGGATTTCTTGAATCAAAAATTTCATCAAGAACCATGGTCAAACAAATTAGGGATTGGTGATGCAACGAAAATATTAATATGATTCAAAGGATTGGGGTATTATTTTTTTGTATTTTAGGGGTCCTTAATGACATGGTCAAGATTCAAGGTGAATCGTGACTTGTACAAGCCAATGAGGGTAAAGAGCTAGGGTTGAGGTCCTTAGGTGACCAGTTGAATCTTCATGTGTCTTCAATGAAGACTCACCATCCAATTTGGTTTTGGAGAGTGAGTGAGATGTCTTGGATGATCCTCCATGATAGTGGGGATTCTTAAGGATATATATTAGTTTCAAGGTGGCTTGGTCACACCTCAACTTGATTAGTTGGTCTTGAGGCTTCATAGATGAAACTCGTACCTTTGGTTTGTGGAACATTGTGGATCATTGTGGATCATTATGTACAAATACTTATGAGATGATATGTGTGAGATGTATGCTCATGAATTATGGTGATGGAAGATGAAGTGGAGGTAGGGTAAATTTTAGGGTATGACAACATCAACATCATCAAGATCTACAATTAATTTTAGAATACAACGAGCATCAAGAGAGACAATCAACCAAAACAACCACAAAACACTGCACCTAGGAAGTGGACTCGTCAGACACACTTAGAATGCTCAAAATCCAATTTCCTCCATTTAGAGTGTAACTCTATGAGTGTTGAACACTGTCACCAAAAATCAGGACAATCCGACGATTGGATTATGAGAAAACTTTGATCTTGTGGGATTGCTCTGTGCTGAATTGGGGTTGCGGGAGTTTCACTCTTCTCTAATTTTTTCTTTTATTGTTTCTCGCCTTATGAATTTTTGATCTAATTCTCTTTGTTAAATAATAAAAAAGGCTTACACACATTGGCTACTAACCCACATTCATTTGGGCCACTCCAAATAGAAGGGATATTCAGTACACATACATTCATGATGCAATTCTACCTTAGGCTACCAGTTACTCTTCAAATAGTATTCGAGATACATCTCGGATCAAGTTTTATTACTAATATAAATAATAATTTTTCTAATTGATGTAAAAGTATTTTCTCTTTTTTAATGACAATGTTGTCATACCCCAAAATTTACCCTTCTCTTTTCCTTTTGCATAATTCATTTGCATACACCAAACCATATCATGTATGACCATTACATTTGGACACGGGATCACAAGCATGGTCACTTTTTAGTTTCTACCTTAACATTAGGGTTTCATCTTGTTGGGCTTATACAACTAACCCTAACCTCATTGAGAGATGGTACTTGGTTTTTCTTGTTACTCATGTAGGTAATCATGCTCCAAATCAAGCCAAGGAAAAGGCCTTTTAATCAAGGGAAATGAAGGTTTGTTCATAATGATTCAAAGATGGTCCATGTGTTTGTTTCCATGCCACATTACTCAATCTTCAAGCCATTCTCAATATCACTCAAGACCTAATCAAGTTTTCATCAGGGGATAATTATTCTATCATCATTGGGGCTTGAAATGCAAGAAAATATCAAGTTTTCACAAAGGGGTACAAGTTGGTTTGATCTAATTTGCAAGTATGCCATGCCTTTTGTCCAAACTCCATAACTCCATCAATTTTTATCCCAATGGCAGGCTTCTTTGAGCCAAATGTTCCTTTTGGGATCCTCTACAAATTTGATTCAAGGTTCAAATACCAATTCATTCATTAAGGACCTCATTTATGCAAATGACCAAGTTTTCAAAATGGGCCAAAACCTTATCATGGCCAGTACTTTCCACCCTTTCCATTTTCAGATCAAGCACTATTTTGGTCCCATTCTTTTTGCATCTTGTTAAATTTATGGAAAAGATAATTTGGCCCATGTTTGGATCAAAATGCATGAGGGAATCAAAATTTAATGTATCCTCAACTTGGGACCTCAAAATGACCAAACATGCCTCAAGTTGCTTGACCAATTGCCCAGCCTAAATTTCAGGTCATGACTTCAACTTCCCAAGCATGTAAATTTAACCTCAAAGCCCCTTTGGACTTGATTCTTTTTGGATCATGTTCTACTCTGTGAAGTGATCACTTGGATCAAATAAAATTGGAAAATGCATGAGCGGATTGGAATTGGCCTAAACATGAACATGGTGACCTAAACTCTATTTTACACTGTGACCTATAATGTGGAATCATGCCTAAATCAACTCGGGGCCACTTCTCATGTGTGAAGACTTGTTTCCCATGACCAAGCGCATATGACCATAACACAAAACAACTTGCAAAGCTCCAAAATCACGAGTTTGGTGCCAAATTTTCACAAGGTTTGGATTTGAAAATCCTTGAGTTGATTCACACGAGCTAAGATCCATTCCGCACGTACTTGAATCCCAGTATACTTCCTATAAATAGAGGAAGGTATTGTCTTTAATTCTAAGCTTGAAGAGCTAAGAAATATCTGCCTCACTGAAACTCAAAAGCACCAAAAAACTAGTCACTCATTTCTTTGATTCAAGTCCTTCTGCTTCCAAATTTCTTCCCAGAATCCTTCATCGGTATCATCTGAAGTTGTCTGAAGTATTGTCGTGGTATGAAACTACCTGCAACCTTACTTCCCATATTACCATTGTTGACCTCGAGCTTCGATTTGGACAAGGTAGTTATGAGTAAAATTACACTTCAAACAAGTTACCATTCTCTTCGTGTGGTTCTACTGATCGAAAGCCCTCATCTACCTTTAATTTATCTTTTTATTTGGTCATTTAATTTAACTTTGAAGAACTAGGGTACTTCACGAGTTTAAGAAAATCCTCTTTGCTCAAAGCAAATCAATTGCTCTGATGCATAGAGATAGGGACGATGATGGTAGTAGAAGCTTGCACGCATAGTGTTTGAGTTAAAACTCCAAGTTTCTGAGTTTCAAAAATCACAAATTCTGAGGTTGAAGATGAAGTGCTTTGTGCGCTTTAGAGGGAAAATTTGAATCCCTGGCAAATCAGAACGCGTCACCCAACCTAGTCGTTACATTCAAATGTTTTATTTTATTTTTTTATTTTATTTAATTCCTTTTTTTATCCAAAATTCATTTTAATTAGTTCCTTTATCATTTTTTAAACCAATTTTTTCCATAATCTCATAAAAATAGTATATACCACATATAAATTTTACATAATTTTTTAAATCATTTTGCATTTTATTCATATTTTCTTTTACTTTTCATTTAATTTTCATTTAACATTTTTATTTTAATCATTTTAAAACATTTTTCATCCCAACTTTTGAGGTCAAGTCATTTATAATTTTGTTGACCTTCTCTATTTTTCTTGGACTTTTATTTTGTATTTTGATACCTCTTTGACACTTTCTATTTTATTTTATTTTATTATTCATTATTAAATCATTTTTAATCATTTTTTGTTTCTTTTGGCGATCCACTTGTTGTTTTGAATTAATTTATTTGCTTGGTTGATAAGTTCTTCCTCATCTCAAATCATTGATAGATGGACTTGAGGTTGAGTCAACCTTCTCTAATTTAAAATTGTTAATAGATGATCATGAATCATCTTCAATACTTTGCATCAGTGATAGGTTATCCCTCGACGCGTCGTATTTTGGGTCCTTTGATTTGAGGATAGAATGACCCCTATGTGATTGCCTTAGCTCTCCTCTTCACCCTTTCTACCTTCGTATCTTATTTTGCTTTAATCATTGTATGACATGTTGTAGGACATTAACTTTGTGTTAATTCTCTAACATGTTTGATACATAAATTGTTATTGACCGGCCTCAGATAGGTATGACTTCTATATAAGCCTACTTATGATTGCTTAACATAACTCTAAATTGTCCCGACACAATCAATTGACCATTAACTTCTAACATTACTTTGTGCCATTCACATTATTGTCATTTAGTTCAAGTCATTTAGTTTATGTCATTTACTTAATGCACTTTAATTTCATGTCTCATTAATAATCATCTCACTTAATACTCTATTCACATTGCATATTCATTTGTTGATTCCAATCTTATTTAATTGATCTGCTTGTTAATCTTAATTAATCAGAACATGATAAAGTGACTTTGACTTGATCCTAAACCTATGCTTGACTTGGAGTGTTGATGACCTCTTGGCCTATGGACTTTGGACATAGGACTTAGGCCCCTTTATTGGCTTGGAGTGACCTTGGACCCATGAACATTATGGACACTTTGACTTGCTTTGCTCCTGTGAACTTTTGAACTTGTGGTTTTATTCATATGTTTTATGCCCCTTGCTTATTGCATTCATGTGCTTAGGCTTAGCACACTTTTACATACACATGACTTTCTCTTGGGCTACCTAACAATGAGACATATGAAACTACACTTTGCACCCACATGGATTTATCTTGGGCTAACTAACAATGAGACCTTAGTCTAAGTTTGTATGATAATGCATCATTGTTCGTTCATTAATCCACCCCTTTGATTTGGCTTTATCAAATTCCATTTTGATCGACTAGATTTTTTTTCATCTATTACACGTCCCCTTTGTCTTTGTCAAGTGACCATAAGTCTCTTGGTCACTTGATGGGACTTTGTCTCTGTTATTTGAAGCTTTAGCCTCTCAACAAGTATAATACATATGATGAATCACAATCACTTTCCTCGGCATATCTCAATCATCCCACAAACATCTTTGGGAACCTGCTTCAACAACTTGTCAGTCATTGACTAGGCTTGCATTCCATGAGCCTTAAGCAATATAGAATTATGAGAGGGGATATTCCATACACTTGTCTAGAATATCTATGAGTACGGGATGAATGACCCAGTTACTCAGAATATTTGCCTATGTTCATAGACTTTAGTGTAAATCCAGTCAAATCACTATCAAGTATGCAACTAGCCCAGTGGCTCCTTTTATCTATCATTTTAGTTTAAACACCATTATAATCATATATTTTATACACCTTCATGGTCATTCCCCTTTTCTTGGTTATGACACCATTTTCCTTTTCGGATACACCTTCATGGTCATTCCTCTTTTCTTGGTTATGACACCATTTTCCTTTTGGGATACACCTTCATGGTCGTTCCCCATTTCTTGGTTATGACACCATTTTCCTTTTGGGATACACCTTCGTGATCATTCTCCATTTCTTGGTTATGACACCATTTTCCTCTTGGGATACACCTTCATGGTGACTCCCCATTTATTGGTTATGACCCCATAATTCAGGGACACACCTTAAGGGTTAACCCCTTCTCTTGGCTTTGACACCACTTTTATATTTCAGTTATTGGTTATGACGCCATAATTCAGGGACACACCTTCATGGTTAACCCCCTCTCTTAGTTTTGACACCACTTTTATATTTCAGTTCTTGGTTATGACACCATAATTCAGGGACACGCCTTCATGGTTAATTCCCTCTATTCATTTTGACACCAATTTTATATTTCCGTTCTTGGTTATCACACAACAATTAAAGGACACACCTTCATGGTTAACCCCCTCTCTTGGTTTTGACACCACCTTTATATTTAAGTTCCTTGTTATGACACTACTTTATTTTTTGGGTTGACACCTCTTTGGTTATTCCCTATTTCTTGGTTATGACACCACATTTACCCTTTTCTTTTTGGTTTAAATACCACCCCCAATCATATCTTTTTCTCAGTCTTTGTTCTTTGAACTACAAAGCTCTGACTTCCTTATTGCACTATAAGGATACATAGGCACGAGGATATGAATCCTTGGCGAGCACCTTCCTTTTCTTTATCCTCTCTGGTTCCACAGATTACAAAGCTCTGACTTTCTCATTGCACCATGAGAATACGTAGGCATGAGGGCTATAATCCTCCTTGAGCACTTTTTTCCTAACCCCTTTCTTTCCTGCAGACATATGAATATTATAATACCCATCCAAGTAAGATCATTCAACACGATTCCTATGGAGTACCATGGATGTGTGATAGGTGCTCTTACCTTCCCCTTGCATAATCGACTTCCATACTTGTTTCTATTTTTCTATTGGGTTTTATCAATATTTTTCCTTCCCTCTTTTGGAATAAATAAAGTTCGGTGTCAACTTTATTGTACCTTGGAGCGTGCGATGCATTCGGTGCATACATATTTTGTCAGCTAGCTTCAGTTGGCGACTCTGATGAGGATTGACTACCTAGTTGCTAGAGAGATTCGATCCTAGTTTTGTTTTTTTTTTGTTTTGATTAGGTGTTTATTTTCATGTGGCTTGATTTTTGTTTTATGTTGTTTATTGCATTCATTTTATTTCTTTAAATATTTAATTTTGCTAACCCATACTTGATTTATTATTTTGCTATTGTGGGGGTGGGTTGATGTTACTTAAGAGAAGCTCTACATCCTAGCTTGAGTATACATATAGGATAGACTCGTGGATAGTCGTGTTGACCTGCGTTTTGTGCGTTGGGCTGACATGAGACCCACACTCATACTAGTTTCAATTTGGGGTACTTTTATCTTATGAGAATTCACTACGGCAAATTATGTTCACATGATTCCATGACTCTGGGAGGCCTTTTAGGGATCACCTTTGGAAGATGCAGGAAACCAAGCTACTACATACCATGTTTCTCATGTTACGTTGAACCTTTGAACTTACTTCAAGCAGAATGTTCATATTATTCAGAATGTGGCCATGATGTTGCATATCATAAAACATAATTGCATCATATAACTCTTTTTCATGTGCATTTCTAGGGAATCCAAGATCCTAGTTTGTTGTCAAGTACTCAGAGATAGCATGAATCCTGGCAGAAGAAATGCGTTCAGTTACAAGTTGGTGGAACCCTAGTTGAAAGCTTTGAAGGGTTTGGGAACTCGTTTGGTTCTAGATCATAGAGAAGACTTCAATAAAGTATATGGGAATCTCCTTGGTATTCTTAACGCTAAAGTGAACACTATAATAGCTCATACCCTGATACAGTTCTATGATCCTCCCTTAAGGTGTTTCACGTTTCAGGATTATCAGTTTACCCCGATGTTGGAGGAATACTCAGATATCTTGGGGGTTAGAATTAAGGATCAGGTTCCTTTTTCCAGTACCAAGGAACTACCGAAGTTTCGTGTTTTAGATGTAGCTCTGCATTTGGAAAAGAATGAAGTGGAGCTCAATCTTAAGCTAAAGGGTGTAACTCATGGTTTAACTATGAAGTTTTTGGTGAAGAAGGCCACTTCCTTTGTTGATGTTGGAAGTTGGATAGATTTGAACGTTGTTTTCACTTTGATCATCTATGAGATAATGTAGTTTACTAGTATGGACTGCTTTGTGACCTTGCATCTATTCACATCTTCTTGTCCAAGAATCTAGTTCCTACACTTGTTGCTAACAGTTATTACTCTATTCATACGAGGACTCAGAAGAAGAAGGGTACTATTGTGTGTTGTGTTCCTTTTCTATATATGTGTTTTATTTCTCACCTTTTATACCCTAATTTTTAACCCTAATATCCCACGTCCCACTTTGCATCTTTTGCATACAAGCAATGTCACATCTCGATCCTTTCTTCATCCATCTTTGGGTTTGCTTCTTGCAGAGATCACCAAGCACCTCTTTGTTTACCTTTGTGTTTATATGATTAAATGCTTATATAACCACTAATAACAATTCCAAAAATATGTCTTAAGTTTATTGTGAAAGGTAGGGCTTCTCAAGTCAAAATCATCCCAAAGTTTGTTAGCTTACTTCTCAAGAAAAGTCAAAGGTTCATGTGGTTATTTCCATGCCTCCTTCAACAAGTAACTTCAAGATTTAAGCATTTTAATCAAGATTAAATCAAGGAAATTTTATCTTGATTTCATACGATCACCCATTTGCTTTGGAACTCAAGTAAAGTCCAAATACACAAGCTTGTTCCAAGTGGTTTGACATAAATGTCAACATTTTGAAGTCAAGGTTCCAAGGATCACAACTACTTCAATTCTCAACATTTTTTAATGCTCCTTTTTGCATGTGACTCTTCTCAACATACTCTACAACTTCTATTCACATGAAAAGAGCCAATTATTCTTGGAGGATCATAAAAAGATTAGGGACATTATAGGTCATTTGTGGACTTAGTAAAATTTGACCTATTTTCAAGTGACTTTTTGCCAACTTTCAAATATCATAACTTCTTCAATTTTCAACATATGGAGCTTATTCCTTTTTCACAATGTCATTTGTGATTCTATCTACAAGTTTTCTTCAAGGACCAAGGTCAAAATATGCTTGTAAGGCCATGGAATTCATTGGGACATTATAGGTCATTTTCATCCATGAAGCACTCAAATTTTTCTAAGTTATGGAACCAGTATTTTATGCCAACTTCAACACACCATAACTTTGTGCTCAAACAACCAAATGAAACTTTTCTTGGCTCATTGTAATCTTGGCCATGATGTTAACACATTGCAAAAATAATGGGATCAAAATGCCTCTTGAGTAGGATGCCACATTGAGTTGAACATGGTGACTTGAAATTGAAGAAATCACCATTGCCCAAAATTTGATCATGACTAAACTCAATTCCAAGCCAAATTATCAAGTGTTTTGGTCCTAAATATTTTTAATAAAACCTCCAGAAGCTAATTAACACTTAAAACGCATCATTTGGCTGAGTTTTAAGGGGTTTCAAGTCACGCTTTTCATACACTTGGATCAAATTCGTTTTGCGTGAATTCTGCATCATTTCGCACGTGTTTGGATCCAATTACATTGCCTATAAATAGAGGAAGCTTTTGCCTTCATTTGCAAACTTTGGAGAGCCAAGAAACCCCTGCTGCAACTCGAAGTTTTTCTAGAAAATTCAACTATCGTGTTTTGAGTTTCAGCCCATTTCAATCCATTTTCTTAATCTATTAGCTCCATCGGCATCCTCTAAAAATTTTGCAACAATTCCCAAGCTCTGAGACCTTCTGAACTTCTCCAGCTAGATCGAGCTTCATCAACTTTTGATCAACATATAGACAAGGTAGTTCTGAGCATCTTTTAAACTCAAACAAGTTACCACAATGTAGTTCTTAACTCTCTGATGTTTTCCCTTAACTTATCTGGTGTTGATTGATCGTGTTCATCATTTAATTTAATTTTTTGTGGTTTGTTTGTTTATGAAACTTCTTTAAAATTCCCTCTGCTCAGTTCACATAAATGAATTTGAAGCATAAGGTTGAATTCGGGATGAGAAGAGGATCACAATGGTGGTGGTCTCATTTCCTGAAGTTACCAAATGATGAAACTCCGGTGAGAGCTCACCAGAGAAGATGACTGGAGTACTTCTCAGGTGGTCTGAGTTTGGACCAGACACGTTGGCATTTATAAAATTTTTGATTGGTTAAATTCAAACTGGATCCTGTGTTTGGCTTGCAACACGTTCCATTGTGTTTCTCATTATTTGGAATGTTGGATCTGCCACATCAATTAAAGAGGAGTGATCCAACGCTCCTGGTTTTTTCTAACTTTATTTCTTTTTCTTTTATTACTTTAAATTTCTTTTTCTTTAAAATTTTGTAGTGATTTCATTTTTTATCCAAAGAATCCCAAAATAATTTCTAAAATTCTCTTTTATTTTTCTTCATCTGATTTTTATTTTTTCACATTTTATTTCATTGATTTTTTATTTTTCATGAATTTTCTCTTTTCTCTTTTGCTTTAATTGGTTTAAAAATACTTTTCTGCATTTTTTAATTCTGAAAATTGTATTACATGTTTCTCATTTTATTTCTAACCTTCCATAATTTTCTTGCCCATTTATTTGGTGTTTTGAAGGATTTTGTGAATTTTCCATTTTATTTCCATTTAAAAATACCTTTAATGCATTTTTATTTCATTTAATTGCATTTTTAATTTGTTTGACCTTATGGATTTCTGTTGGCCTTGGATCATAATGATTTTGACTTCAAGTCTCATCAAACTCAATGGATCTTGGGTGTTGATGGGGTGAAAACCCTAATCCACCAAAATGGATGATTGATTTTAATGATGACTTGATAAAATTTGTGGTTCAATTTGGGTGTGACCTCTTTTGTCCCTTTTCATCTTCATCCCTTTATTTTCTTTTGATCAATTGGATGGGTTCATGTCCATCTTGTTCATGATGTGTGGATTGGTGCTTGATAAACTTTCATCATTTCAAATCTACCTTCTAAGTTATCATGAACCATTTAATGTACTTTAGATTGATGCATAAGTTTGTCCTAAGTATCATGAAATATGGATTGAAGTAATGGACCATCCTCCTATCCTTTGTGCTTGGTCACCCGCTTTCATTTTCTTTTCTTATGTGGCATGGCTTTAGGAGAATGATTTACATATCATTTCTCTAGCATGTATTAACAGAAACATTATTATTGACCGGCCTCAGATAGTTGTGACTTCTACATAAGTCCAATTATGATTGCTTAACATAACACTAAATTTGTCCCAAAGGAAATGGCATTTTTATAATTGAGATTGTAAGTCTCCTATTCCTCATGGTATTGTGTGAAAATTTTGCTCATTTTCCATTTGTGAGAGCTAGTGGCATACTTGTTAATTTAATCCAAGTTGGAGTCCTTCTTATAAATGATGTATAGGTTCATATTTTCATGCTTGTGAGTGGATAGTTGAGTGTTCTCCAAAAAGTGATCAAAACATCTTTTCATCTTTACTAACATCTTTTACTAATATTTTATTTGTATTAACTTTTATTTTAAAGTCATTTACCACTATGCATTTACTCTTTATGTCATTTATTTTATGCTTTATGTTTAACATTTCATATCATATTTTATTTGTAGCATTCTTTGTGTCATTACTAAGAAATCCTAAAAAAGGAAACATGTTTATCTTAATTCATGGAATTGTGATTACCATCATTGGCATCTTTGTGGAGTTATGGGCTTAGAATTAGGATTTTGACCTTTCCTTTGGGACTTGTGACCTGAGACCTTGAAATTAATATGATGCCTTTGACTTAGGATTTATTTTTAAAGACTTGGACTAGTTCTTTTGGTTTCATCTGACACATGGATTACTATTTGCTTATTTTTCTTGCTTGAGGCTTGATCCAAAGGAGGGAATTCTTGCTTGACTTATGTCATAAAGCTTGCTATCTTTTGGTTAGATCTTTCCTCCCTGGATTTTACTTTTATTATTTAGGATAGTCTCTTCTTCTCCCCCCCCCCCCCCCCCCTTCTTTAATTTTCAAATCTTCACCCTCTTTTCAAAAATCTTCTTGATTTCTAACTTGAACCACTTTCTCAATAAACATTGACTTTTGTCAAGTGATTTTCAAAACCATTTTCTTAATAAATGTCAATCCATCTTAAGCATACTTAGACCAATTTAAAAAGGCTAAAAAATGCCTAACTCATTCAAACCATTTTGTGCCTTTTGTGCACTTTTCTCTTCTAAACTTTTTCTCAAGGTATTAGAGATGAGTCATTTCCATAGTTGAGTTATAATTCTCCTATCTATATAGTAATTGATGATAATTCTTTTCCATCTGTGGGAGCTAGTGGCATACTTGTTGATCCTTATCCAAGTTGGAGCCCTTCCCATGATGATGCAAAATTCTCATACTTGTAGGTGACTAGTTGAGTATTCTCCTTAAAATGACAAAACATATTTTTTCCATTAAAATGAATCAAAACAAACTCCTTTTGTTATTTTTACCACAAACTACGAGGTTTTGATCCTCCATTGCACATTGTGGGTACGTAGGCATGAGACTTTAAAAGTCTTGGCAAACACCAAATTATAATAAAAGTTCTTCTTTCCCCATCTCTCCAATTTTTAACAAACAACACCCTTTTACAAACCAAAATGTATATATTTTCAAAGAGGTTCCCATGGAGTAGCATGGATGTTTAGGGTGCTAATACCTTCCATTTGCATAACTAACCCTCAGGTCCTTGTTCTCTTTTTACTAGTTTTTGTTTTAAAACTTCTTTGTGTTTTGTTCGTACTTTTTCTCTTTTCCTTTCGACACAATAAAAGTATGGTGGCGACTCTTGCTTTACGAGTTAAGTTAATCTATAGCTTAATCTCAAAAAATTTACCGCTATAGAAAAGTGGCGACTCTGTTGGGGAGTAGTCTCTATTTGGTTAAGCCCATCTTTATTTTTATGTATATATTATGTTTGTAGTTGTTTGTTATTATTTGTTTTATCTGGTGCTTGGTGATCTTTGTGTGGTGAGATAAGTCTTATACCCATACTTGAGAGCTCTTATGATAGGAGGGTAGTATAGTCATGTTCAGCTTACGTGGAGTTAATCATTAATAAGCAGATGATCGTGACTTAGTATGTCTATAAGATTCGTGACTGCAAGTGCACAGTCTTATCGCGTAGTTTCAAAGATTGTCGAACCCAAAGGACTAATAATCGAACTTACAGTTATCTAATGTGACCATGTAAATCTAAGGCTGAGGATCTCTCTAGGAGTGGAGGGACGAAAAGAAATAACTACTACTGAAAACAGAATATTAATAAAAATATTTAATAGCGGGATATCGGTATGTAACGCATCAAACTTCGGGGATTCGATAGATAGCTGGTGTAATCTTAAAGATCAAAATATTCTTCAGTAGAAATTATTTATTTAAAACACTTTGTCTCACACTCTCGTTTTTACTGACTCTGACCATACTCTTAAACCAGAATGCTTGGATCTCGCTGTCTCATTTAAATTTAAAAGTAATTTTTGGAAATGAATATAGTTTAATTAATCATAAAGCGCTCTTGTTGTATTTAGGATTAATGCCTAGTTTCAGCTATCCGGTTAAAATCTCAAACTCTCGTTCTTATTGACCGTAACCTTTGTTTACTTTGTACTCTCGTACGAAAAACATTTTTGAATTTAGAACAAGAAACTATAACCGAAAAATAATATTTTATAAAATCCAACACCAATTATTTACAAATCTCGTCGTTTCGATGGTTTTTACATACCAATACCGATTGGTTTAGCTGAACATGGATCCGGGAACAAACATGATATTCAAATAATTAAGCAAACAATAAGGCATAAGCAATTAAAATGGAAATTAAAATAGAACCTGGAATATAAACCGAAAACTTGGAATGAATGCTAATTCTTGAATTCAAACGATGTCGGCACGCTTTGGCAATCGAGTACACCGTTATAATCAAATTCAGTTGCTTAAACAAAAATCGCAATAGTCCCCGATGTGGAGAATCTATTACTTTACAAGGTAAATATCTGCCTAAGAAAATCTAACAACTTAATCTGGCTGAAAGTGTGCACCCCTGTCCTTGAAGACTGACCTCTCTATATATACTCCTCACTCCTCCTTAAAAGTAACCTTGAATATCTACTAGTGGGGAGCGGTTTGTTGAATGAGCAAGAACCGGACGTGGCAAAAAAATGGAGAAGAATCACTACGCCAAAAATGACTTTTAACAGCGCATCTTAGACAGCGCTTTTAAAAGAAAGCGCTGTCTAAGGTTAAAATTAAAATAAAACACGGAAAATGTTCCAAAAAAATAATGAAAGCGCTGTCTAAGGGGGGGTCTTAGACAGCGCTTTCTAAAAGCGCTGTCTAAGACCCCCCCTTAGACAGCGCTTTTAGAAAGCGCTTTTAAATATAGACCTTAGTCAGCGCTTTTGATAAAGCGCTGTCTAAAGTCTTTAAATTAAAAAAAAAATTAAAACCAAAAGCGCTGTCTAAGGGGGGGTTTAGAAAGCGCTTTTGGAAAGCGCTGTCTAAGGCATACCTTAGAAAGCGCTTTCCACAAAAGCGCTGTCTAAGGTCTAATTAAATAAAATTTCAGACTCCATTTCAATTTTCGTTCTCTGTTCTTTTGTTTTCCCTCCTGCGAACGTTGAAACCCTATCAGCGAAAACCATAACAGCGAACACGAATACACTTCCATTTTTCGGTTTCAATCATTGAACGTGTTTGAAGAATCGTACGTGTCTCGACATTTGGGTGTTGACTTCGTTTTTCGTTTCTACTGTTCTTCATTTCTTGTGGTATGTTCTTCAATATTTCTTCATTTCTTCGTTTCTACTGTATAATCTTGTTGAGAATGTTGAGAATGTTTATAATCTTGTTGAGAATGTTTATAATCTTGCGGTAGTTTACTAATGTTGAGAATGTGCATAATCTTGTTGACTGAGTTTAGTGTATTATTCTTGTTGAAGTTGTTTTGATTCATAAAAACTGAGTTTAGAAGTTGACAATAGAAAAATGTTGATGTTTGTAAGGAAAACAATAAGGTACATTGTTATTGTTATGTTTGATTAGAAAACTGAGTTTGTAAAAACTGAGTTCATAGGGTACATTGTTGTTGTTATGTTTGATAAGTAATAATGTTGATAATAGAAAAATGTTGATAATAGAATAATGTTGATAAGAGAAAAGTAATGGAAGAAAAAGTTTGATTCTTGTAATAGAAAAAATGAAAGTGATGAGGTAATTAAAGTTGTTATGTTTGATAAGTAATAATGTTGTAATAGAAAATTAAAGTTAGTTATAGAAAAATTAACGTGTTATAGGTATAGTTATAGGTATATTGTAATAGAAAAAGTTTGATTCTTGTAATATAAAAAATGAAAGTGATGAGGTAATTAAAGTTGGTATATTGGCGTATCGGATACGTTATTGAAGTTTATATTAACATTGGTTATGTATAGGTTTTTGAAGTTTAAAATGAATTGAACTTTATAATTGTTAGGATATTCAAAGATACTACCTTAGTTATGTATTTTCGTCTGGATTAATTGTTTACTTTAATAAGTAGGAAAACCATGGATAAAACATGGATCTGTGCCGATCGAATGACCAAAGAGTACGAGAGTGGGGTTGCGGAATTCGTTAAGTATGATGTTCAACACGCTGAAAACCCCAGACGAATGCATTGTCCTTGCTTGCGTTGTTGTTATATTGGTAAGGTTGACGCACATGGATTGAAATCGCATTTGCTGAGGCATGGAATTGATCAAAGTTATCAGTGTTGGATATTTCATGGTGAGAAAATTAACGAGAATGTTGAATCGAGTGGAAAAAGTAATACGACCTATGCTTCATACGACAAAGACACGGAAACATACGATTGTGATTGAGTTGAAGAGATTGTAGAAGCACTGGAAGAAGATCTTCATGATTGTCCTGAAATGTTTGAGAGGATGGTAAGCGATGCAGAGAAACCGTTGTACAAAGGTTGCACTAAATTCTCAAGACTTTCTGCGGTATTAAAGTTGTACAACTTAAAGGCGGGCAATGGATGGTCGGATAAAAGTTTCACAGAGTTGTTGGCCCTTATGAGAGAAATGCTACCGGATGATAATGTTCTTCCTAATCGAACCTATGAGGCAAAAAAAATGTTGTGCTCTATTGGCATGAGCTATGATAAGATACATGCTTGTCCTAACGATTGCATTTTGTTTCGTAACGAATATGCAATGTTAACTGAGTGCCCTAAATGCGGTTTGTCTCGATATAAGAAAAGATTATCTCCCGCAAAAGTCTTATGGTATTTTCCGATAATTCCGAGATTTAGGCGCATGTTTCGTAGTGAAACCGATGCAAGACATGTTACTTGGCATGCAGATGAAAGAATTATTGATGGAAAGTATCGGCATCCGGCTGATTCACCACAGTGGTCGAAGATTGATAATGATTATCCTGAGTTTGGATCAGAAGCAAGAAACCTTCGATTGGCATTATCTACTGATGGAATGAACCCACATGGTCTTCAAAGTATCTCACATACCACATGGCTTGTGATTCTTATGATTTATAACCTACCTCCGTGGCTATGTATGAAGCGTAAGTACATGATGTTATCTATGTTAATCTCTGGGCCTAAACAACCAGGGAATGACATAGACGTATACTTGACACCTCTGATCAAGGATTTAAAGATTTTGTGGGAGAACGGTGTGGAGGTTTATGATGGATATAGGAAAGAAAGTTTCAATTTGAGGGCGATGTTGTTTGGACAACATACCCGAATATGAAGGTCCTAATTGACACGTAAGTGAGAATGTTCAAAAATTTTCTTAGTTTATGTGAATTGTTCTAATTGCTTCATTTTTATTTTATTAGCGTCCTACAAGCTTTTCGAGCCCAACGAGATATCCAAACCTCAAGGAGGGGCGCCAACTCCATTACATGGATTAAAGTGGCGGTATATTTTTAATTACCACATTTTTTATTATATTAGTGATGACACTTGATAAAACTTAGGATTTATAATCCATATTTTTTTTTCATATGTAGTGTCCTCAACAACGTAATCAAATAGATTGCGGGTATTTCATGTTGAGGTTTATGCGAGATACTCTTGCTTTGGGCCGATTAAAGATTCCCACCGATGTATGTATTTCTAACTTATGAGTTATTTTTATATTTACACATATCTCATATAATTAAATAGTTGGAATTAATTCAAAATATGTTATATTATTATGTAGTACTTTGATGAATTCAAGTGTGCATTTTATACAAAGGATCAAGTGGACGAAATCAAAGAGGAGTGGTGTCAATTCATGATAAAGCTCAATGTTTGTTCATAAATTTGTGTAATTAATGTGTACATTTGTAGTATATGTTATGACTTGTAAATGTGTACATAAATTTGTATATATTTTGATACATTTAAGGCAAAATTGGTTTGAATTGGTATATATATATATTTGTTAGCCAAAAATTGGTAGAAAAAAGGCCAAAATGGCATATATAAAATGTGATAATTGTCTGTCAAAATCTGGTTGAAAACAGGTAGAAATTCTGGTTTATAAACCTGGAAAAAATGTGGTTTAAAACAAAAGCTTCAAAAATTTTCGTATACCTTAGACAGCGCTTTTGTAAAAAGCACTGTCTAAGGGGGGGATTAGAAAGCGCTTTAGGCAAAAGCGCTGTCTAAGGGGGGGGGGGGGGGGGGGGGGGGGGGGGGCTTAGACAGCGCTTTTTGAAAAGCGCTGTCTAAGGTATACCTAAAAAAATTAAAATAGGAGGGTCATAGAAAGCGCTTTTGGCCAAAGCGCTGTCTAAGGGGGTGGGGCTTAGACAGCGCTTTTCAAAAGCGCTGTCTAAGGTATACCTAAAAAATTTAAAATAAGAGGGTCTTATAAAGCGCTTTTGGCCAAAGTGCTGTCTAAGGGGGGGGGGGGGGGGGCTTAGACAGCGCTTTTAAGATTTAAAAAAGCGCTGTCTAAACCTTTAGCAGCGGAGGTTTAGATAGCGCTTTAAAGCGCTGTCTAAGGCTAAAAAAAGCGCTGTCTAAGGTCTTGTTTGTTGTAGTGAATAAGGAAGAATGGCTTGGTGGCGGCTGTCGTAACCCTAATTTGATCTACGTGGAGGGCACCACTTACATGTGTGGTGGGCACCACATTCTCCTAATGTGATGGGCGCCACCCTTCTTGATTCCTTATGGCGAGCACCACTCTTCCAAGTGATGGGCGCCACCTTCTTCAAATGTAGTGGGTGCCACCTTCTTCATTTTTGCTCCATTTTCTTCCCTTTCTCTTTCCTTTTTGTTATTTTCCCCTTTGCTTGCCTAGACATCTCTTATTCGATAAATACCTGAAATAAACACAAAATACAGCTTGATACTATGGAAAATCAAGTAAAAAGCAATGCATGTTAAGTCAAATATATGATACGTTTTCGCGTTATCAAACTCCCCCATACTTAAACCTTTGCTTGTCCTCAAGCAAATGATGTGTACATGAATAAAAGAGTTTTGCAAAAAATTTGCAACATACAGTATCAAGACTCGTGAAAAACACAGTTGCATTCGGATGCTCATTCTAGCCTACAAACTCTACTTTGGTCAGAAATTGCATCAACATGTATTAACTTCCACACTAAGGGTATCGTTGGAACATATAGTCAAAATCATGCAACCATAAGTCTCTCTCCTATACAAACCAATCTGAATCATGCCATCGTGCCTAAGCCTACCTTACTAATCCTTCTTTTTATCCTTTTTCATTCTAATGCAATCACATTAAGCCTGTTATCCTTTCACTACTAGAAAAACAGTTATTAGCGTCGGCCACTTTAAGACGCTAAAGGTGAAAAAACAGACACTAATATGTGGTTAGCGTCGGTTTAGCGTCGATGTTGGGCCTTGAATAAAAGTTGCGAAGCTACTGTGTAACGTCGGCTAAAGATACACCGAGGCTACGTAGCCTCGGTCAAACAGAGGCTAACGGGGACACTAATGGGACCGACGCTATATTGTTTCAAAACCATGAAAAGTCAATAATTATGTTTAGCGTTGCCCTGTCCGACTCTAAAGTCAACACAAAAAAAGTCAACATTTTTTGTATGCATCGATCGACTGGCATTGAGGTCAATTTATAAAACTCAAGAAAAATAAGATAGCGTCCGTGTCACCGACCCTAAAGTCAACATAGAAAAGTCTATAATAATATTTAGCCTTGCATACACCGACTCTAAAGTCAACAAAAAAGGACAATAAAGATGTTTAGAGTCGGGTTGCAACATGACAACCTCACTCAAACAAATTTTTTCAATCCACTCCATCAACCGAACAATATCATATTTATGGTACAACATTTGGAAACAATCTTAAACATTCGTGAAAGAAACTACAAAAGTTCTACCCACATTAACTTTCAAAAAACATACACAAAAAGTAATCACATCCGAGATTAATTCGTTCTACTAAAAGTACAAGATCAATCTTCATCTAATGATTGATCATCCAAATCGTCATCATAATGATGAGAATGTGATACAAAAGTTGAAGTGTCAAATTTCTTCATCATAAATTCCTTCCAAGCATTCATCTCCCTCTCCATCCTTTGTGCAGTCTCGGTAGCAGCTTTTGCAGCCTCAGTAGCAGCTCGCATTGCTTCGTTAGCCTCTTGTAATTGGGTCGTTGTAGCCTCGGCAATTTGTTCAGCTCTAATTCTAGCTGCTCTTTCAGCTTCTAATGACATCCCAAACATAGAGTGTTGAGGAGTTTGAGATTCTTGGGTAAAACTTTTTGATCCACGTTTTAGATTAATAGCTAAATCTGCAGTGCCATAAACCCGACCACGGTTACGGCCCCCAGCAGCCTCTGTCCATAGCTGATTTACACGCTCTACATCTAACACTTGAACAACCTTTCCATTCCCTTCTTCATTTGGCTGAAGTTCTGCATCAAACTTCTCTTTAAAAGTCTTCTGCATAATAGAAAAAGTAAGGTATACAATAACTCAAAAGCATAAAAAAAACAGCACAGCAGGAAGAACTTGACTATTTAACCATTTAACCAGCTAGTGACCATTTAACCATTATTGCAGACAGAATCTTCAAACAACTTTCATTTTCAAACTGATATCAAACAGCACAGCAGGAAGTAGGAACAACAAAAAGCGATAAAAAAAATTATGAACTTTGAACTGGTAACAAAAAAAACGAGACCAAAACCTAATCGTGATGCAGAACTTGAAATTTTGAAACATAAACTTTCATTATAGTTTACATGGCTAGAAACTACTCAATAAAAATAGAAGGAAAAACAACATATCAGACAACAATAACAAATGCGACAAAATCCATGGCAAGAACTCTACAAATTCCACTCGAAATGATGTATGTAGGAAAAAACAACCCTGGACAAAAAGTTAAAAAGATCAACAAGACTATACATGAAGAAAACCTGAGCAACATCCTCGTCGCTCCAACGATAATTTGGAACAATAAAAACCTGTGATAAGTCTAGGAACAATAAAAATGACACAAGGCAAAGGTGACTCGTTTTTGAAGTGTCTTGATGAGTTTGATGAGTGGAAGGGTAATGTGAATGATAAAGGAGTTTTGCCTGCAATGGATGAGTATATACAAGGGATTCAACAGCCACACCAGGGTAATGTGAAAGATTGTGTGTGCTGAATGTGGTAAACTAATGGAAAAATTCTACATGTATCGTTGCTGCAACGAATGAATCATTACTATAGCATGGATAAATAAATAACATTATATCTTAAAATAATAAGTAGAGAAAATCACATATAGAGAAAATAATAAATTCTGTTGTGTTTCAAATAACATTTAAAGCATGCAGCAACTGTATTTTCTATTAACAGCGCCATAAGGAATACATAACAGCTACATAATATGTTTCAAGCATGGATGCAAATATTGATGCAGTAACATTTACGAGAATTTACATAAGTAGATGCAACACGACTGTCAACCCATTCACCATTTTTCCTCTTTTGTGTTTTTAAAAATAACTCATCGGGACGCAGATCCCTTTGAAGTTCACGTGACTACAAATAATCAAATAATCCAATAATCAATACAGAATACGAGTAAAACTGTCAAGATATAAAGAATCTTCATAATAATAATAATTTGTTAGGATTTTATTACTTACAAGTTGAAATGCAACATCAATATGAGCCTTACGGCCTGTGGTGTGGACTGCTCCGCCTCTTGCGGAAGCTCGATTGGTCTTGTTTTGAGAAGACACAACCAAAAAATCGGTCTGTTTCCAATAAGTTTGAAGTTCAACCCAAGCATCATCACCAATCCATGAAGGTCGAGTCCCTTTTCTCCTCGCCTTCCCCAACATGTCGTTTAATCGTTTTCTTCCTTTTTTTTCAAATGCGCTATAGACAAATGCATGATCGAAAGGATCCCACGAAACCTTCTCCTAAAAATAATTAAAATCACATAATTAATATTAATAACCAATTAGTTACTTTTTTAAATATAATTTGATCAACTTAAGTGACAAAAGTCAATAAATACTTACTCCAAACAACTTAAACCAATCAGCTTTCGTATCAGGATCGAGTGCAGACTAATGATGTATAGGTTTATAAAATTGTTTGCGTATCGCATAATTAATGGCACCAGCAACTTCTTTGGCAGGAACTAGCCTACAAAATATTGAAAGATTCAACTAAATAAGACTCACTAGCTTACAAAGTTAAGAATCATATGGATTGTAATATTGAAAGACTATGTCAAGTATACAACCTGCATTAAGAATCATATGGATAGTAATATTCTCAACTTTCTTAACAGGTTATATATATTTTAGACAAAATACAATAATAAAACTACTAAATTATTAAATTATGAGAATATATATGACTTACCCAGTACCAGATGGTTTTATAATAACTTTCCCATTCTCATCTATTGTTGGCACAAGAGGGGTAATAGTTTCTTGACCCACCGCCTCATCCTCATCAGCATCCACATCTTCCTCCTCTGCCAAATTTGAAGGGCTAGCCATTGTTTGAAGGTTTATACTTTGAGGGCCAACCATTGTTTGATGGCTTAAAGTTGGAGTAGGCATAAAACTGAATTTCTCAGAGGTAGTGGCATGAACAGGTACTACAGTTGGAGCTGGTGTTGGCATCGACGGTGCAGCCTGCACAGACGATGCTGCCTGAGCTGGTGTTGGCATCGACGATGCAGCCTGCATGGACGATGCTTCCTGAGCTGGTGTTGGCATCAACGATGCAGCCTGCACACACGATTTTTTAGAAGCTGATGTTGGCATTGATGATGCAACCTGCACGGACGATGATGCCTGAGCTGGTGTTGGCATCGACGATGCAGCCTGCACAGATGATTTTTTCGAATCTGATGTTGGCATCGACGATGCAACCTGCACGGACGGTGCTGCCTGAGCTGGTGTTGGTGCCGATGATGCATCCTGCATAGACAATGTTGTTTGAGCAGGTTTCCTAACGATATGCTTCTTGTTAATTATGCGATTTGGTTCTTCTTGAAGTTTTCCTGGTGCTAATACCTTAGCTTTTCCACCTCTTTTAGTCATCTGTTGTCATAAAAATAAAAGGATTAGTCAGTCTCACACTCTTAACATTATCATAACATTATCAAATGCAGTTTCTGATAAAATTAAAAGTAAAAGAAAAGAAACAATGTTGTTTCTGATAATTCAAATGCAGTTGCCAAACATTATCATAACACGCAAATGATAGGATTCCAAGTAAAAGCAGTAAACTCATGTAATCATATGGATCTATTAACAAGCTTTGTGGGATAAGAGTTAGTTTTTCTTTATTACTAGCAGCAGACCCTCGGCCACCTTCACAAGTCACGACTGACCAGATGATCTAGATCAGGAATACCGTGAAGTGTTCTAGAGTCTTCCAGTCAGTTATGCTACAACATGAAGTAGGAATGGTACAAAACTGCAAAAATCAATTTTTGGCAGTAAAAGACTAAAAGCAATATAAAAAAACAGCAAAACTAGAAAGAGAAACTAGAAAGAAAAGAAAATTTAGTTTTGCTTCACCCTTTTGTTTCTATTTGAACCCTCATTCACGTCACATCACGCTTATCTTCATCAATGCCCTCTATCTGCTTCACTAGTAGAGCAATCAAAAATCTCTTCAAACACATCTAATTGTGACATGTCACGCAAACAAGATATTGCTTCAATTTCTACATTGGGTAGCGCAGGTAACATCCCATCAGATTGATAAGGTACTTCATCCTCTATGTTGTCAATCTCTACGCGACCCCTTGGTTTTGTGGTGATTGCCGCACACCATCCACGCATATCTCTACACATTTCTGGATATGGGACATAATACACTTGTCTTGCATTTTGCGCAAGGATGAAAGGATCATAAGGACGATAACGTTTATCCATCTTAATATCCACAGTTTTATATTGTGGGTGAACCTTTGTGCCCGTATTCCTTGTTGGATCAAACCATTCACAATAAAAAACTGGAATCTTATGCTTCAGACCAAAGTAATCTAGCTCAAAGATATGTTTGATTATTCCATAAAAATCAGTATTTCCTCCTTCTACAAGACCTTTCACGTGCACACCACAATTGCTAGTTTTTCTACCTTTGCTCCATTCTTCAGTATGAAACTTGTACCCATTGATAAAATACATGTTCCATGATATGGCCATTGATGCAGGACTGCGAGACAAGGCAATTATATCTTGGTTAGTAACTCCATTTGTCTCCTCATTTACATATTTCTTCAGCCATATGGGAAACTCTATATGTATGCGCCCAGATGAATCTTCTATATCTAGAGAGTGGTTCTCTAAGAATATGCTGAAATAAATCACACGATTCATAAGTAAATATCTATTATGATATGCATCAATAATTTGATTGAATATATTATGATGCACACTTACTCAAGATATGGTTTAACCTCATCACAATTTATCAAGACATGCACATGTGAAGACTTCCATTCCTTATCAGATAGAAAATATTTTCGTGACTTCCCACTTGGTCGACCGCCACTTTGTAGAATGGACATTGTAGGTAGAATGTCATCATTGTCTAAATGAGGTTTGTTACTAAGATTTATGGTTGGCAACAAACGGAAAGAGTTGAAATAATGAGAGCAAAAGTAATTTGTCTCGCGATGTATATAATCACTGCATATGGAACCCTCAACTCTAGCCTTATTTGTCACTGCCCTCTTTGAGACTCCCATAAATCTGCACATTCAATCATTCCACGTTTATTAATTTATGATAAACATGCAATAACTTAATAAAATCAACCACAACAATGACCTTTCGAATGGATACATCCATCGGTACTGTACTGGACCACCTAGAATTGCTTCTTTGGCAAGATGGATTGGAAGATGCTCCATTGAGTCAAAGAAACCTGGTGGAAAAATCCTTTCCTACTTGCATATGATAATTGGAATATTCTCATCCAACTTAATTAAGTCGTCCATCCTCAATGTATTGCAACAAAGATCTTTAAAGAATCGACTTAGCTCAGTTAATGGTTTCCAAACCAAATCTGGCAATGAATGGAATGCAATTGGGAGTAAACATTCCATGAAAACATGAAAATCATGGCTCTTCATCCCATGCACCGTACCCTTTTCTACATTGGCACACCTACTGAGGTGTGAAGCATAGCCATCTGGCATTCTCAATTCCTTAAGCCATTTACAAACCAACTTGGCTTCAGATTTGGTTAGAGTGTAACTAGCCTTTGGTTTACCATTCTTTCCGTTTTCTAAGGGTTGGAGCTCCAAGTCCCCGCGAAAGCATAATTTAGCCAAGTCTTCTCTTGCCTATGATTATCCTTTGTTTTGTCCTTAACATTCATGACAGTATTAAATATATTATCGAAGACGTTTTTTCTATGTGCATCACATTGAGGTTATGCCTTAACAAGTTATCCTTCCAATATGGGAGATCCCAAAAAATACTTCGCTTTTTCCAATTGTGATCCACTCCATACCCTTCGAATTCTTTCCATTTCGCCTCCCATCCAATTTCAGTAACTTTTGGAAAATTACTTATTACCGCCCATATATCTTTCCCTGTGGAAATGGGAGGTGGCTCATTGGTCACAACCCTATTTTTTAGGAAACTTCTTTTACTCCTTCTGAAGGAGTGATTAGATGGCAAGAAACGACGATGACAGTCAAACCAAGAATTCTTATGGCCACTTTTCAAGGTGAAAGCATCAGTGTGTTCCATACAATGAGGGCATGCCAATTTACCTTGTGTTCCCCATCCAGATAACATACCATAGGCTGGAAAATCATTAATTGTCCACATCAAGCAGGCTTTCATGATGACGTTTTGTTTTGTAGATATATCATAGGTCATTATTCCATTGGACCATAATCGATGTAGATCATCAATCAATGGTTGCAAGTAGACATCTATCTTTAATTTAGGGTTTTTAGGTCCGGGTATGAGGCATGCCAAAAACAAGTATGGTTTGGTCATGCACATTTCAGGGGGGAGATTATACGGAGTAACTATTATTGGCCAACATGAGTATGGAGAAGCAGACGCTTGAATGTAAGGAGTAAAACCATCTGAACACAGACCCAACCTTACATTTCTGGGTTCCCTAGAAAAGTCAGGATATACACTATCAAAATGTTTCCATGCTTTTCCATCTGACGGGTGGCGAAGGATGTTGGAACTATTTTTGTTCATGTGATGCCATCTCATTTCACTTGCCGACTCAGTTGATGCATACAATCTTTGTAATCTGGGAATGATTGGGAAGTAGAACATTCTCTTCACTGGGATATCTTTGTACTTTCCCATGCCAGTCTTGCGAGGAATGAACCTAGGAGCATTACAAAATTTGCACTCTGATAGCTTGCTATCATCCTTGTAATATAACATACAACCATTCTTACAACAATCAATATTCTCAACCTTTAGCCCTAACTTAGATACCAACTGTGTTGCTTGGTAATAGTTCTCGGGCAAGCATTTTTGAACTGGACATACACTTTTAAGCATTTGTGCAACAAAATCTAAACCTTTTTGTGGAACATGCCAATTAGACCTAATTTCAAGAAGTTGAGTAGATATTGATAATATTGATTGGGTAGCTCCCTCATAAATGGGCTTGTTGAAAGATATCAACTTGTCATAAAATCGTTTGGCATCTTCGTTGGGAAACTCATCCTCCGTATATTCCTCAACTTCTATGTTATCATTCACGTGAGAGAATACTCCATAAGGCCTAAAAGCATCATACACCATCTGATTCATTGCCTCAATTTGGTCATCATGATGCACATGCTCACTACTATTTGAATCATTCCTTGTATTAACATTGAGCTCTACTTCTCCATGTTGAGTCCAAATTCAATAGTCCGGTTGAAATCCATCTCGATACAAGTGAAGTCTAACATTAGTTGGTGTTCTTATCTTGAGACACTTGCAATTTATACACGGACACCTTATCCCTCCCTCAGATTTACAAATAGGTTGTTTCAAAGCCCTCTTTACGAAGTCTTTAACCCCGCGAACATACTCTTCTTTCAATCCGTGTCTATTGGAATATACTCTATCGTACATCCAAGTACGATCCATTTTCTATAAGGCAAACAATTAACTTGTCAACCACTGAAAATTAAAACATATATTAGACAAAAATGAATGGCTGATAACTTCCTAATGGGTATTAGGAGAAAATCAGATAACTTCCTAATGGGTATTAGGAGAGAATAGAATACATGCATTCCAAGGGATTTTTACATAGAGACATTAAACCAGATAACTTCCTAATGGGTATTAGGAGAAAATCAAGTCAGGTAAATTCATTCAAATTTATCATCTTCAATGGCTAACTTATGTTGATAATTTTCATGTCCCATAATTCTTTTTAATATGCCTAATTTCAAGAATGATGTAGCCATGATGATAACTTCCATATTAAATGAAGGTGGTTATTACACGTGTCTATTTTTGACTGTTTCCTATAACAATATTTCATGGATAACGATGATGTTACCTAAACTTCTCCGTAAAACAATTTTCTATCATACAACAAACAAGTGATGCAGGAGAAAGATAGGTTTTTTTCCTTAATTTCTTAACTCATATGTCATTGTTATTGAGTTTTATTTTATTTGCATGATTTATATCAAACGGTGTTTTTCCTACATTCATGTGTTCTTCATTTTCCTGTGATTGGCTTTTGAAATCTAGTTTCTGTTTTTTCAAATTTTGACAGTCTAAATCGTAAGTTTGTAACATTACATTTTTGTGTTTATTTTATGTTCTGTCATAACTGAATCACATGATGCAGTGTTCTTATGATGGTTAAAAATGATCAGGTAAAACACTGGAAGAACTAAGATCTTCTCTCTACAATGAGCTTCGAACATCAGAAGGAGCCAAGCGACAGCAACAAAGATATTGCGGACTAGTGGTCGCGTTATCGTTCAACTTCATGGTTGCTGTTGGTATCATCATGGATAACAAATTGGTCAGAAATCAGAACCATTTATGTTGCGTGTAACTTATCATCATTATGAAATATCTCTTATGATGCAGTGTTGGTTTCTACCAAATGGCCAAGATTGCTGTTACTCCAACAATTGTTTTGGCAGAGTTCATATTTTTTAAGAAAACCATTTCTTCGAAAAAGGTCATAACTAAGCTTTTCGGCGTTTTTTATTCTCTCTCTTTTATAAAACATTTCATGTATCTAAAAAAAGAACTACTCCATCCAACCCTTTATTGTTTATGTACTAATCATGCATTGGAATGCAATGATGCAGGTTTTAGCTTTGGCTGCTGTGTCAGCTGGTGTAGCAGTTGCAACTGTATCAGATTTAGAGTTCAATTTGTTTGGTGCAATAGTTGCTGTTATAGAGAAGTTAACCAGGTAACTTCCTAATGCTGTTTAATATGCCTAGGAATAGAATCTTAGCGGTAGGAAACAAGACATTCTAATGGAAGTTCAAGAATGATGTAGTGAATTGAAATATGCTTTACTTTCCTGCAGTTTTGATTTCTTTTCACTATTGCTCCTTTCTCCTAATCCTACTCATCGCTATTCAGGTAAAATGGCTAAGTTAAATTAGCAAGAAAATTAACGGATCTGATGTAAAACTATTTGAAACTTAACCAGTCGGATGCAACACATTTTTATAATCTTGATAGAACATACAGTTGCCGTTTAGTTTAAAATAAGTGATGCTTATAAGATACAAGTAGAAACTATACAGCTTTCACAAACACAGGTAGAAACTATATAGCAGAGCAATCAAAATCACATTTAACACCACACATATGTTCATAACAGGAGTATCATAGAAACTATACAGCTTTCACAAACACAGCTTTCACTACTGATGCAAACAGTTAATAAATTTGAGTCCAGAAAAAACATTTCCTTCAAAATAAGTTATAACCCCAACCTTGAGAAATACTAACTGATGCAAACACTAACTATTGCAAACACTAACTGTTCAGTCTGGTTCCAAATTAACATAGGGATGACTCACCTTGAGAAAGAGTTGTCTTTGCAAAATCCCGGATGATATAGTGCTTCGGTTCCAAATTAACTTGCATTCAACAACTGCTTACTGCCTCCACTAAGTAAGATGAGCATTCTTGAAAACCTACATTCAGAAAACCAATTAGCAAATAATTTGATTTTTGTAGTTTCAGACTTAAAGGAGACTTTAAACATATTTGGAAACAATACTAAACTTGCAAAGAAAAGTTGTTTCCAGCATCCACAAAGCCGATAGTTCTGGAAAACCTACATTCAGAAAACATAAAACATATGACTATCTCATACTCATTAAACCAAAACTCCATGGAAATCACTTGAGATGAATATGCATTACCTTTGATGATTCAGAAACCCTTTAACGAGGGATTTTGAATTAGGGAATTAGGGATTCTTCAATGGATTCACGGATTAGGGATTCACGAATCGGTTCACGAAATAGGGAAAAAAGGGATTCACGAATTAGGGATTGAAGAACCAAAACTCCATGGAATTAGGGTTTTGGTTTTGTGAAATGAAATGGAGGGAGAGTGAAAAATGATGAGGGAAAAGGAAAGAGGGAAATAAGCTGTTGCGTAATTTTTGGTCCGAAATAGAAAATTCCATAGAGTCCGCCAAGCGGACTCTAATTAATAAATAAAATACTTAAACCTTAAAAAAATATATATATATATATATATATATATATATATATATATATATATATATATATATATTATAGATAAATCAATGGAAAATGTATATGTTATAAGAATAGAGTCGGCTAAGCGGACTCTAAGTAAATAAATAGTAATTAAAAAATAATGCTACTAGATAGAATCGGTCTCACCGACTCTAAATAAATTAATTAAACATTCTTCAAAGATAACATAACAAGTAGAGTCGGTTTTGCCGACACTGATAAAAAAATAACTTGTCTTAAAAGATGTACCTAGATAGAGTCCGTTGGTGTAGGCTTAGCCGACACTAATAGTGTCCGTGTCGGTGGCCGACTCTAAACTAGGAGGCTAAAATGACTTATTCTAGTAGTGTTTCACATTCATAGCAAGATAATTTGTTAGTGACTATGATCTCATCATTATTTCTTTCTTTCTTTTTCGCACTTTGGCTCAAGTAACAGATAAAGATGGTTATACCGTTGGGTTAAATGACCGGGTGAGGGTCACCTAACTTATAAGGAACAACATTTTTCATACTTTTCTCAATCTTTTTCTCTTTTAAGCCTGAGATCATACACTTATTTGCATCGACTTCTTGCGTAGTGTATGCTTAGGATGGTGTTGACTGCTAGATAAACTACTTAAGGAATATTAAAGGATAGAATTTAAGGCTACGACATGACAAGTACTCAAATCGATCTTATACTTGGGACATTTCAGGTGTTAAAATGATACTGGTCTTGTAAAGTTTTTCCAAATCACTGCAATCCAACCTAAGTTTTATTTATAGTTTAGAATTTTCAAAAGATGTACTGTATTTCTAAGTCAAGATTTTCGCAAAAATTTGGTATGGCTTAAGAAAATGGGAGAATCTGTAAACAACGGAAACCACGCATAAAGACTCGACAGTGCAATGATATTTGATTCAACTAACACTTTACAATTTAACAAAGGAAATAACAATAACTTAAATCTACCTAGAAAGCGATAAATAAAAGCGGTAAAGCTTTCCTCCCCCATACTTAAACTGAGCATTATCCCAAATGCAATGACATAAAATAGGAAAGAAAGGTAGAATCTGGGTAGCTTTCTACTGGAGCCTTCTTCCACGTGTTCGTCCATGTCCACCATTTCCAGGACGGTGAGGTGGCATACCCACATAAGAGGCATAGTTCTGTAGATCTTCCACACGCATTGTCAATGTTGCCATTTCATCGATCAAACCAGACATGTTCTGTTCAGTCCTAAAAGCATAATCATGCTGGTCATGCTTCATCTGGTGAATGATTTGCATCATTTCTGTTTGTTGAGCTTCCATGTTTTGGATTTGTTGGTCGCACTGAGCGTCTAATTCTCTACGTCGCATCAATTCAGCATAGATGTCATCAAGAGTGGCAGGTGCTGCATTTCTTCTTCTGGGTCTTTGGCTGGATGATGTACCTACAACATTTTCATAAGAAACGTGTGTGGTGTGTGGGTGAGTGTCTGTAGCGGGAGCAACTTGCTCCTGAACATAATCCTCATCAATGTCCCCGCCAGCAGCTACATTCTCAAGAATGTGCGCAGGGACTTGGTTAGGTACCGAATCATGAATATAACAATAATTTTCCGGTTTGTGCACATCTGTGTGAATTGGTTTTGGGAGGATGAAATCTTGAAAGACACTATTGGCAACCATTAGGTGAAATTTACCGTCTGGCCTTTGTTTTACTAGTTTCATGCTCCTTGTCATGTCAATGTCAATGGCACGAGGGGGGAGCGGTGTTAGCCGGGAAAGTTTATCTTCGAGTCCTTGGACTCGGGCTATTGAGGTTATTAAACCTCCAAAAATAATTGGCCCTCTTCTCGTGTTAACAATGGCCTGCATGTGAGAGAACATGAAAGGGGCGATATTGACCTTTTGTGGCATAAAAGTGGAGAATAGATAGAAGAGTTCTTTCTTGTTCACCTTGTTAGAGTTAGATCGTCCAAAAATGGTGCATGTCAATATTTGGCGGAAATAACAAATAGCCAGATTGTGAACTAAAGTGGCTGCTGTTATTGTGTGTTATTGTACCTGTTATTGCCCTCCAGAATGGTTCAAAGGCGTGCTGCCAACCTTCAGTATCTGGGACCTCACTTACTACGTCATTCTGATGGGGGAATTGTAGCAGGTCCGCTAGTTAGGCAAAGGTAAAAGCGTAATCTATATTGAACAAGCGAAACTGGACAGTCCCACTAGAACAGTTTGTGTTGGGGGCGGGACTAAAAATAGGGGAACTAAGGAATTCTAGTGTTAATTGGGCATATACAGGGTCTTTAAAAGATATGAAATAATTTAAACTTAAAGTATTTATCATATGATTAACACTATCGAGAATTCCTAAGGCTATTAAACTTAATCTATACAGGGTCTTTAAAAGATAGGAAATAATTTAAACTTAAAGTATTTGCCCAGAACCTAATTTACGATAACCGTTGAATTGTACGAAATTTATAAAATAATTAGAATATAATTTACGGTTAAATAAACATAATCCCGTTACAAATTAAAATATTTATTTATTTAAAATATTTAATAATAACCTCCACTATATTTAAATCGCTATGAAATTCAAGTATAAATTAGACTATACTCCCGTTTGGATTTGTTTGTTTTAGAAAATTATCAAGAGTGTATTCCTAATAACATTTTAGTTTTATAATAATATTTGGGCATTATAACAACTTAAAATGGTAAAGTTTATCTTGGACTTTATAAGTTCAATATCTCAACGTCTGAACGGAAATTTAAATCGAAATCTTAAAAGAACCTTTATGTAAATAACATAATTAAAATAATTAAATTATAACGGCTTACCGGTTACTTATGAAAATGATTTGAGCAGAACTTTGACGTATCAAACTCCTTTAAAACTTTAGAAGAACTTTGACACCAAAATAACTCTAAAAACTACAAACCGACACCATGAAAACTTCGACAACTAAAACTAATATTTCTATATGAAGAAACTAGAGAATGAAGGAAATAAAGAGGTAAGAAAGATGATTTGTGAATGAATGAATGAATGAAAATGGGGTGAGAAAGACCCCTATTTATACTAGTTGTAAGATATTAAAATAATATAAATTTATCTCCTTTTGCCCATGCTTTCTAACATTTCAACTCTTGCTAGTAAATATGTCTTTATCAAATATTTACAAGTCTTGCATGAATAGTTTTATAGATGTTCTAATATAATTTTATGAAAATAGTTGGTGAGAAATGTATTGAAGTTTGATTTTCTACTATTTCATGACATATGATCATGTAGAATATTAATAGAAAAATAAAATATATTTCTTTTATAAAATGAAATGATAAGTCTAATAATAATAATAATAATAATAATAATAATAATAAAGATAATTATTTAATACATTTATTAACTTAAGGTTATTTTATTTACTACTTTCTTTTTTTGAAGATTAGTTTGTAGAGTAAAATAGTGATATTCAAATCAAATAACATCAAATAATATAATAATAAAACAACAAAAATAATAATAATAAAAATAATATGGATAATTAATTAACTTAAAATTAAGTATTTAAATGACTAATTTCAAAGTTTAGTTTGTAAAATAAAACAATGATATTCAAATTGAATAATAATATTAATAATAAAATAAAGAGTAATTAGTTGATAAATTAATTACTATAGCTGTTAGTTTTAATGTTTAGTTTGTAATAATTACCGATGTTAAAATATCAATTATAATCATATATATTATTTAAGTAATGGAAAATTAGGATGTTACAACTGCTATGATGGAGTCAGTTCTTGCTGCTCATATTCAATCTTCTCCAACGCCTGCAACTCTTCCTCCTCAGAAGACAAGTATTTTAGAGGTGGCTACCTCTACCATGCCTGCTGCTACCGCTCATTTTGCGCTCACTATGCTTGCCAAATTCCCGTGGGGAATGTCGTCCAACTTTATGCCTGAAGGCTTTGCGCCTACATTTTCTTCCATGTCGGCATCTAGCTCGGTCATGTCTGTGCCACCTCCCATTGTGCACACCTTACCTCCTGTATAGGACACCATTTATCACTCCGAGTCGTCTGAGGTTCCGGATGTTTACGAGAAAATGGATGAAATGAAAGATCAGTTACTTGAGCTGCGCAAGGAATTGAAGACGCTAAGGGGTAAAGACTTGTTTGGAAAGAGTGTTGTTGAGTTGTGTTTAGTGCCCAACGTCAAGATCCCGGTGAAGTTCAAAGTTCCTGACTTTGAAAAGTATAAAGGGAAAACTTGTCCACTCAGTCATCTAGTGATGTATGTTCGCAAGATGTCTACTCAGACTGACAATGATGAACTATTGATTCATTACTTCCAAGATAGTATGACCGATGCTGCACTCAAATGGTATATGGGATTGGATAGTGCAAGCATTCTCACTTTCAATGACTTGGGAGAGGCTTTTGTCAAGCAATATAAGTACAACGTGGACATGGCGCCTGATAGAGACCAGCTGAGGTCTATGTCTCAGAGAGAAAAGGAGACGTTTAAAGAGTATGCGCAGAGATGGAAGGAATTGGTTTCCCATATCACTCCTCCTTTGGAGGAAAAAGAGAAGACAAAGATCTTTCTGAAAACTCTGAGTTCATTTTATTATGAACGAATGGTTGCTAGTTCCCCCAGTGACTTTACCGAAATGGTAAACATGGGGATGAGGCTTGAAGAAGGAGTCCGAGAGGGACGTTTGTCGAAAGATGAAGCATCGTCAAGTAAGAGATATGGTAGCAATTTTGGGAAGAAAAAGGACAATGAAGCGAATGCAATTTCAAGTGGGAGGAAGAGGAGGCCTCAGATTAGAAGGAATCCACCATCCCGTCAACATCATCATCAAGTATCTTTAGTTATCCCTGTATTTTCTAATCAACAATCAACACCAGTTCAACAACCACAACGTCAACAACAACAACCGCAACAACGAACAAACACCTACAACAACAACAATACCAACAATTATCATCAACAAAACATTGAGAGGAACAAGGTCTCTTTCGACCCAATTCCTATGTCTTATGCAGAATTATACCCATCTTTGGTTCTCAAGAACCTGATCCAACCAAGAAACCCGCCGCAAATTCCAGAATCACTTCCATGGTGGTATAAGCCTGAACTCCGTTGTGCTTTTCATCAAGGAGCACCCAGACATGATATCGAGAACTGTTATCCGCTCAAGTATGAGGTTCAGAAGCTGATGAAGAGTGGAATGGTGTCCTTTGAGGACCGAGCGCCGAATGTGAAAGAAAATCCATTGCCCATCTCATGGGAATACTTGATGTTAGTTTTATCTGGAGGTCCTTGGTGCAGATGCATAAGGCTATTTGTTTGGTGAGTGATTGTGAACATGACCATAACGGTTGTGTTATCTGTAGTATTAACCCGAGGGGTTGCGAAGTTGTGAAAAGGGACATACAGTGATTGATGGATGAAGGCATGATTCAAATTGTTCAATCTCGTCATGTAGATGATGATGTGAATGTTATAGTGCCCATTTTCAAGCAGCCAGAGAGATTGGTAATTCAGTACGATAGCAACAACAAATACAATGTCAGCAATACATCAGTATCGCCGTTGGTTATACGGTTAGCGGGCCCAGTCTTGTATTCATCTAATAAAGTTGTGCCATACCAGTATAATGCTACAATGATAGAAGGTGGTCAAGAGGTCATGTTGCCTACGACTAGCTCTGTAGTGAGCATTGCTGATGTTACCAAGTTGACCCGCAGTGGTTGAGTGTTTGGGTCGGTGTTCCCAAAGGATAAAGAAGAATCATTTGTTAGTAAGAAGGTGGAAGTGCATGTTGAAGATCCAGTCGGTTCTTCAAAGGGTAAGTCTGGTGAATCCAGTAATTTGAAGGCTAACAATGATAATGAGGTACTTCGTTTGATCAAGAGGAGTGAGTTTAATGTGGTGGAGCAGCTGCTCCAAACCTCCTAAAAAATCTCAGTGTTGTCTCTGCTCATGAATTTTGAAGCGCACAGAGAAGAACTGCAGAAAGTTCTTGAGAAAGCGTTTGTAGAACATGATGTTACAGTTGCTCAATTCGATCATATCGTGGATAACATCACTTCTTGCAATAATCTTAACTTCTGTGATGAAGAACTCCCTGAGGAGGGTAGAAATCATAATCTGGCTTTGCACATTTCTATGAATTGCAAAGAGGATGCTTTGTCAAATGTGCTTGGTGACACCGGATAGTCATTGAGCATACTGCCGAAGTCAACTCTGTCAAAGTTATCATATCAAGGAGCGCCTATGAGGTATAGCGGTGTAATCGTCAAAGCTTTTGACGGTTCACGCAAAACGGTTATTGGTGAAGTGGACCTTCTAGTAAAGATGGGTCCGAGTGATTTTCAAATTACTTTTCAAGTAATGGATATCCACCCAGCCTACAGTTGCTTATTAGGAAGGCCATGGATCCATGAGGCGGGAGCTGTTACCTTCATATTGCACAAGAAGCTCAAATTTGTCAAGAATGAAAAGCGTGTAATCGTTGGCGGGGAGAAGGCGTTGTTGGTTAGCCACCTGTCATATTTCTCTTATGTTGAAGCTGAGGATGAGATTGGAACTCCGTTCCAAGCCTTATCTATTGCTGCTAAAAAGAGAGTTGGGGCACCTATGTCCTCATTGAAAGATGCTAAGAAGATTGTAGAAGAAGGCAATGTTGATCAGTGGGGGCGCATGGTAGAGGTCTCCGATAATAAAGGCAGAACCAGTTTGGGGTTGCAGAAAGGTTCATCAACTGCAAGGTCTGAAGATATGCAACTTAGCTTCCATAGCAGAGGGTTCATTCATGGCAATGAACAACACTTAGTTGTTGTGCTAGAGGATGACGAAGAGGAAGACTGCACCAATTTTGTGACGGATGGAAAGGCTTGCAACAATTGGACTGCTGTTGATATTCCTGTTATTTTGCATCAATCTAAGTAATTGCTTTTATATGTTTTCAAAATCCTTCTCCTATGCCTAAGGGAGAAGTGAACATTGTTTGGGCATTTTCAAATTGATCATTAATAAAATTAATTCTATTCATCCACGTCTATGATGTTTTGTTTTTACTTTTTGCTTTATTCTGAAAATGGTAATCACAAAAAAACATAAATAAACAATATAATTGTCCATCTGCATAATATTTGGTCACAAATTCACTTCTCTAAAATCAAAATATCAAATCATTATGCAGGTTGGTTTCTAACCCCATTGAATACAATGATCCTTCTCCTTCTCCAAATTTTGAATTCCCTGTGTTCGAGGCCGAGGAGGAAAGTGATGAAGAAGTGAGTGATGAATTATCTCATCTTCATGAGCAAGATGAAAAGACCATTCAGCCGTTCGAAGAGCAGATTAAGCTAGTCAACTTGGGTTCCGAGGATAATGTGAAGGAAGTCAAAATCAGGTCTCGCCTGTGTTCAGATGTCAAGAAGGGGTTGATTGATCTTCTTCGAGAGTATTCATATGTGTTTGCTTGGTCCTATCAAGACATGTCTGGTTTAGATTCTGAGATTGTGGAGCATCGATTTCCGTTCAAGCCATAATGCCCTCCAGTCAAGCAGAAGTTGAGGAGAACGCATCCTGATATGGCTGTGAAGATCAAAGAGGAAGTGCAAAAGCAGATTGACGCCGGTTTGCTTATGACCGCTGAGTATCCGCAATGGGTGGCCAATATTGTGCATGTCCCAAAGAAAGATGGAAAAGTCTGCATGTGTGTCGACTATAGAGATTTGAATAAAGTTAATCCTAAATATGATTTCCCTCTGTCATACATTGATATGTTGGTAGACAATACTGCTAAATTCAAAGTCTTTTCGTTTATGTATGGATTTTCCGGATATAATCAGATCAAGATGGCACCCGAAGATATGGAGAAGACCATATTCATTACACCTTGGGGAACATTTTGTTATAGAGTGATGCCTTTCGGTTTAAAGAATACTGGTGCAACTTACCAAAGAGCAATGACTACTCTTTTTCATGATATGATGCATAAAGAGATTGAAGTATATGTCGATGACATGATTGCTAAATCAATTGATGAAGAGGAACATGTTGAGCATTTGTTGAAGCAATTCCAGCGTTTGAGGAAATATAAACTCCGTTTGAATCCCAATAAGTGTACTTTTGGTGTTCGTTATGGTAAGTTGTTGGGCTTTATTGTCAGCAAGAAGGGTATTGAGGTTGATCCTGTCAAGGTCAAAGCAATACAAGAGATGCATATGCCCAAAACCGAGAAGCAAGTAAGAGGTTTTCTCGGCCGCTTGAATTATATCTCCAGATTCATTTCACACATGACTACCACATGCGCGTCTATATTCAAGCTTCTTCGGAAAGATCAGTCTTGTGATTGGACCGAAGACTTCCAGAAAGTTTTTGACAGTATCAAGGATTATCTGCTTGAACCTCCAATTTTGTCTCCACCTGTTGAAGGAAGACTGTTGATCATGTATTTGACTATGCTTGAAGATAATATGGGTTGTCTTCTTGGTCTGCAGGATGAGACTTGAAAGAAAGAATTTGCAATTTACTACCCCAGTAAGAAGTTCACCGACTGTGAGACTCGGTATTCTATGCTTGAGAAGACTTGTTGCGCATTGGCTTGGGCTACTAAGCGTCTGCGCCAATATATGTTGAATCATACCACTTGGTTGATATCCAAAATGGATCCAATCAAGTATATATTTGAGAAGCCTGCTTTTACTAGGAGGATTTCCCATTGGCAGATGTTCTTATCAGAGTATGATATCGAATACCGATCTCAAAAAGCGATCAAAGGTAGTATCTTGGCTGACCATTTGGCTCACCAACCGATTGAAGATTATCAGTTAGTGCAGTATGATTTTCCTGATGAAGAGATTTTGTACTTGAAAATGAAAGATTATGATGAACCATTGCTTGAAGAAGGGCCATAACCTGGTTCTTGTTGGGGCATGGTATTTGATGGAGCTGTTAATCAGTATGGTAATGGCATTGGGGCAGTGATCGTTACTTCGCAAGGCATGCATCTACCATTTACATCTAGATTGACTTTCAAGTGTACAAACAACATGGAAGAATATGAAGCTTGCATTATGGGGCTTGAAGAGGCCATGAATCTCAGAATCAACTATTTAGATGTCTTTGAAAATTCAGCTTTGGTTGTGAATCAGATCAAAGGTGAACGGGAGACAAATCAACATGGTTTAATACCATAAAGAGATTATGCGAGGAGGATTTCAACTTTCTTTACAAAGGTTGAGTTTCATAATATCCCTCGAGATGAAAATCGGATGGCAGATGCTCTTGCAACATTAGCGTTAATGATTATGGTGAAGTATTGAAAGAGGTTCCCAATTTGTCTGTGATACATCTTGATAGGCCAGCTCATGTGTTTGCTGTTGAAGGAGTCAGAGACGAGAAGTCGTGGTATTACGACATCAAATGTTTCCTCCAAAGTAAGATTTACCCGCCTGGGGCATCTTTGAAAGATAAGAAGACTTTGAGAAGATTAGTCGGCAATTTCTACTTGAATGGTGATATACTGTACAAGATAAACTTCGATATGGTTTTGCTTAGATGTGTGGATAGACACGAAGCAGACTTGTTGATGACTGAAGTGCATGAAGGTTCCTTTGGTACTCATTCCAATGGGCATGCAATGGCAAAGAAGATGTTGCGAGCAGGTTACTATTGGCTGAAAATGGAATATGACTGTTGCAAATTTGTGAAGAAGTTCCATAAGTGTCAAATTTAGGCTGATAAGATTCATGTACCCCCGACACTATTGAATGTTATTTCTTCCCCATGGCCCTTCTCCGTGTGGGGAATTGATATGATGGGGATGATTGAGCCCAAAGCTTCGAATGGACATCATTTCATTTTAGTGGCAATTGACTACTTCACAAAATGGGTTGAAGTGGCATCATATGCAAATGTAACCAAGCAAGTTGTTGTAAGGTTTATTAAGAATCAGATCATATGCCGTTATGGTGTGCCAAGAAAGATCATTACTGATAATGGATCGAACTTGAATAATAATATGGTGGAAGCTCTTTGCAAGGACTTCAAGATTGCACACCATAATTCTTCTCCCTACAGACCCAAGATGAATGGGGTTGTTGAAGCAGCGAATAAGAACATTAAGAAGATTATTCAGAAGATGGTTGTCATGTATAAGGATTGGCATGAGATGCTCCCGTTTGCTTTGCATGGGTATCGTATATCTGTTCACACTTCAACAAGGGCAGCCCCTTTTTTCTCTAGTATATGGTATGGAAGCAGTGCTCCCCGTAGAGGTTGAGATTCCTTCATTACGTGTGCTCATGGAAGCCAAGTTGACTGAGGCTGAATGGTGTTAGACCAGGTTTGATCAGCTCAATTTAATTAACGAAAAGAGATTGACTGCCATGTGTCATGGTAAGTTATATCAGTAGAGAATGAAGAAAGCTTTTGATAAGAAGGTCAAACCTCGTGTGTTTAGAGAAGGTGACCTTGTGCTCAAGAAGATCCTGTCGTTCAAACCAGATTCTAGGGGAAATGGACTCCTAATTATGAAGGCTCGTATGTTGTTAAGAGAGCCTTTTCAGGCGGTGCTTTGATTCTTACAACTATGGATGGTGAAGAGTTCACTCATCCTGTGAACGCAGATGCAGTCAAGAAATACTTCACCTAAAAAAGAAAAAGAACAGCTCGCTAAGTTGAAAACCCGAAAGGGTGGCTTAGGCAAAAAAAGAGCATCTCGGTGGATTGAAAACCCGAAAGGGCGATCCAGGCAAAAATTAGAGACGTAAAAACAGAAAGAATTTCCCGATAAGTTTAGTACCCCACCTTGGGGAAACTTATGCAAAAAAATTAGGGATTATGGCAAGTAACTACAGCCTGCTGATCGTCCAATTTTGGAAAGACTTTGTTGAGCACAAGGGTTGACGTCGATTCATCATCCCAGTAGCAGTCAAGAGTGCATTAGATATCAAGAGTTGGTATAAGGATTAAGGATCATTTGTATTGAATGTAACCCTTTTTCATGTAAATTACCATTTTCAACTTTGTAAAAATCTATGGAGTCTTGTCATTTACAGACTACCATCCCATTAAATAAAGTTGAGCTTTTATCCAATTGTTTCTACTCTTATTTACTTCAGCCAATAGTTTAAATTTTATTATGATCATTTTGAAAATTTAAAATTTTTAATCAAAATCATTTTTCTTAAAATATATAAAAACAAGAACTTTTCAAAGTAATTAAAAGGAAGTGTCAAGAGCACTTCAAAGAGCATCAAGTCCTTAAGTGAGAAACATCAGAGGTTCCCCAAGCAGTTAACCCTTCGGGTATCCTTAGTTGTTTGTGTTGATCCGGTTCCCCTGCGGAGTGTTTGTTACCTAGCAGAGTTTCGATTCTTTTCCCCAGCTGAGTTGGTTGATTCAGTACCTTACGGTGTGTTATTTCCCCTACAGAGTTTCTGTGTTCCCCAACGGAGTTCGTGTTTCTTCAATAGGGTTGATCTTCAGCAGAATAAGTCGTTCTTCCCCGGTGGATTGTGTTGGTTTCCTCATCAGTCGCCATTCAACTTGCTCCCAGTCAGAGTTTCCGCCTAGTTTCGGAGCAGCTATTTAGTGTTTATCTTCTGTACAGTTGTCTCCCATTTGATATGGTGTTGACTTAAAATTCCCTGCAATGATTCCTCTCCTCAGCGGGTCTCCTCTTCCCTCGGATGGATTTAATCCTTTGAGATGTTGATTTCTCTATTCTCTAGCAGTTATCTCCCTCTTTTGCGGATTGACCGAGGATTGTACTGATGATTCAAATTCTTTGTGACACCTTTGTATCCTTTGTGATCATTTTGTCAGCATAATCATCATATATACATATACATATACATTCATATAATTTCATAAATGCATATTTGCATCATCATATCTGATTAGTTTATTTGTCTGAGATTCTTATTCTCTATTTTGGCGGTACTTTATCCCCATATGAGTTTGGTGTCTGGCCTCCCTCAATTGCAAAGTGTCAGCCCCTTAGGCAGAAAGATTTTAACCTTTCTCCTCTTCCCCACTGAGTTTGTTTCCTAGTGGATGATTATTATTTCAGTTTCCTTCCCAGTTGATTATCTGGATGGAATCACTCCCCTTGAGTTATGTCCTCATTGTATTGAGTCTTGATTGACTGTTTCTTTCTAGCTCTTACCTAGATAGATGCTTTGAGTCTCCTAAGAGCTTATTACACAATAACTTGTAATATTCTTCTTAGTTTGGAGTTTGTTACTTCTTGCCCAATACCCGGCATAAGTACCCCTATTTTCCTAGCAGTGGAGTTACCAGTGGATTCATTTGTTTATGATTCCCCAGGAAGTATATCCTTGATATGTTCATCCTAACCGGTGACAGATATCTTTCTTTCCCTTGCCTGAGTTTATCCTTGATATGTTCATCTTAACCGATGACGGATATTCTCATCCTTGGTGTTCTACCCAGTAAAAAGGTAGTTGTAATCCCTACTTTGTTCCCCAGAGAGTTAATCCTTGATATGTTCATCTTAACCGATGACGGATTTCCTTCTCCTTGTGGTATTCTACCCAGTAACCGACAGTTATAAACCCTACTTTCTCCTGCAGAGTCTATCCTTGATATGTTCATCCTAACCGGTGACGGATTTTCTCTTTGATGGTATTCTATCCAGTAATTGATAGATATAATTCCTATTTTCTCCCCTCACAGAGTCTATCCTTGATATGTTCATCCTAACCGATGACGGATTTTATCTTTGATGGTCTTCTATCCAGCATTCGATAGATGAAATTCCTACCTTGTTGCTCAGTTGGTATATCCTTGATATGTTCTTCCTAACCGATGACGGATCTTCTTCCCTGTTGAGTCTATCCTTGATATGTTCGTCCTAACCGATGACGAATATTCTCACCTTTGGTCTTCTGCCCAGTAATTGGTTGTTGTAAATCCTATTTTCTGCAGTTTTCCCTAGCAAGGCTATTCTTACCCAGTAACCGGTAATGAATACTCTCTCTTGGCATTTCTCAGCGAGTCATCCTTGATATGTTCATCCTAATCGATGACGGATGTCCTCTCTGTCAGATCTTTCTTATCTCCTTACCCAGTAACAAGTAGTAGATAATAGATTTCTGCTCCTCCTATGTTAAAGTTTATCTCTTCCCCAGTTGAGTTGAGTGCGCCTTTCCTTAGGGAAATCGCTTTCCCTACATGATTCAAGTACTTCAGTTTTATCCTAACTTACTCGTATCCCCTGCAGATGTTGTTGTTCCTCGGCTGAGTCTTTTCCATTTTTGTATGGAATTCCTCTAGTCCCCCAGTAGTTTTAAGTCGTATCCTGGCCTACGCATAATTCCTTTTTCCCCCAGAGTCTCTGTCTTCGCAACGAGTTTTCCTTATGGAACGCATTATGCTCCTGCGGATTTTCGGTCTCTCTGATTTCTTTTCCTTTGTGGCAATATTTCCCCACAGAGCATTAACTTTTGCATTCATATCATATGCATCATGAGGTCTCTTAGGGACCAAAATTTGTTTCTAAATGTTGTTATTTAATTCCCATTCTATTGAGTCGACATGAAGATTTTAACCTTCGCTTCCTCAATTAGAATGTCCTTAAATAGGGGCAGCTGTAAGACCCCAAATTTTGACCCTAAGATCCCTCATGCAATTTCATCATATGCATTAGCATTGGGATCATACCTTGGCATTCTCCTTACCCCTCTTTCATTGGGTTTGTTTTGGGAGAGATCACCAAGCACTATCTGATTGTATCATACTTGTATTTTATAATTTTACTAACCAAAATACAAAAATATGTTTTTGCATTTGCCTAACTCTTTTGTAGGTAGGGCATGATCTCCATTGATCTATCAAGTTCATATCTAGGGTTTGAGACCCTCATGACAAAGAGCACAACCATTAATTGATCCAAGAATGGTTATAAGCATCATATATGAGTCCCCATGATTTTTACAGGTCATATTGATCAAGCATTATTCAAGAATTTGGAGATGATTTGCCTTGGAAACCCTAGTTTGAATGGCTATCTTGAGTGACTTCTCCAACAAGCCATCTCACCAATTGATCAAATTTATAAAGGGATACTTCAAACTTTATCATCTTATGCATATATGATCTACCATGAGCCAAGAAAGTTAAATTGATTGAAGGTTAGCAAGTTGGTTGATGGTGGTTGGCCAGATGAATTCATCTAATCAAAACTGGGTCTCACTAGACCCTATCTCCTACAATTTTCACCATATGAAAATGATTACAAGAGAAAAGTTACTTCAAATGACATTCTAAAAAACTTTCATGTTCATACCTAAAGCTAGTTCTGCTTGTAAAATCATTTTCTATGTTTAAACATTATAGGTCATTTTGTCTAAACCCTAATTTGAAAGTCAACTTCCCAAGGCCATAACTTTCTCAATATTTATGAGATGAAATATTTCCAAGTTGAAAAATCAAATTCAAGATGTCTACTTCATCTTTGATGTTTGTAGTGGGAGTTTATTCAACTTTTATGAGCATGTGATACGAGGTTACATTATAAGTCGTTTTTTACCTATCCAATTGAACAAGTGATTTTTCCAAACTTCAAAAATGCATAACTCTATCATTCTAAATCCAAATGGAATGAAATAGGTGACCATTTTTAAGGTCTTTGAAAGTGCTACAACTTTGATGAAGACAAGTTTCTCATTTGAAGCTCACATAAAAAGTTAAGTAATATGGAATATTGAGATATATGACTTTACACTTAGAAAAGTTTTCAACATGTTGAAATTTCCAAACTTCCACCTCAATATTATCCATGTTCCAAGCTCCAAATGAAAAAGTGTTGAACATCAAACTTGTTCCCTTTGACCCAAGCATTCCAAAGAACCCAAGTTTATGCATTTTGGACAAAGATTTCTAGGTCTACGCATGGCTTTAACAGGACTGCATCATTGGAAAGAATCAAATATACAAACTTCAGTTCACAATGCCTTGCCATTCAAGCTTCATTCAGACTTCAATTTAATCATTTTGAAACTTAATGCATTGCATCATGGGTATGTACATGCACATGCACTCGTGCCATCCACATTGCCAATTTTGGACAAATTTTGAAGTGTGCAAATATCATTCCCTTTGGCTATAAATAGAAGGCTTCTGAGGTCATTTGAATCACACTTTGCGCATCAGCTTTTCCCCCCATTGAAACCCTCTCATTCTAAAGGAAAACTTGAGAAATTTCAATTTTAAATTTGAGTTTGAATCTCAACTGTTGGAGATTCAAGAACTCCAGGATCCAAAGCCTTGCAACCTGTCTAATCACTTCTTGCTAGCTTCTCAAGTGTGATCAGAACGTGTTTGGAGCAAGCAACATCAAGAACTGCATAGCATTGAAGGTAATTTTCAGAAAACTTCATCTTTTTGATTCTCACTCAATTCTACCCAATTCTCTTGGATCTTTGGTTGTCTGAAGTCCTACACAAAAGTTTTTTAGGGTTTTTGTTGTTATTATGTACATTAATGGTCAAAGACCACACAAACAAGCAAAGTATACACAAACGAGATATATCACACAATATGATCCAAATGGACAAAGTGAAAATTGCATTAACATATTGTGTGATATATCTCGTTTGTGTATACTTTGCTTGTTTGTGTGGTCTTTGACCATTAATGTACATAATAACAACAAAAACCCTAAAAAAAATTTGTGTGGACTGTTGGCTTGATCTTGGACAAATGGACTTAGAATTTAGGAAACATTCCTATGCTAAAGGACTTGTCCAATGCCAAATTTTGTGAAACCAAGTGCTTGCAATTTGAAACTTCATCTGATACATCTTTGAAGATCCATTTGAGTTCATCTGCAACATGATCATTGTGAAGCTGTTATTTTAAACATGTGACTTGTGGAATTCATCTGTTACATGGGTTAATTTGAAGAAGATCATGGAGTGGCTAAATCTTGGATGTGGCTATCTTTATTTGATGCCTTGCTCTTCAAGATAATATAATTGTGCATTTGTGTGTTGCTTGATTCTAAATGTCCAAGGGAATTTGGGTTTCTATTGACATTCTTGTCTGTTGGATTGCTACCCATTGGTCAGATCTTTTCAACTCTTAACTTTTAATTTTTTGCACAGAATTAGTCTCTTCATCTCCTCCCCATTTCTTTAATTTCAAAATTTCTCCCTCATTTTTTTAAAAATCTTCTTTGTTTGAACTAGTTTTATTCTAAACTTTGACCACTTTGGAAAAAGATAGAATCTTTGGCCTTATGCCATTGAATTTTCAAACATCCATTTCTTAATCAAACTTGTAAGTAGACTTAAGTATACTTGACTTAAACTTTCGAAAGCAAAAAAGAACTAACTCATTCAAACCATTTTCAGGCCTTTGTGCCTTTCAAACTTAATTTTTGTTAAAAACAATGCATCCACTTTGAAATTTGTATCACGAACTACGAGGTTTTGATCCCTCATTTTTACGTTGGTACGTAGGCATAAGTCTGAAGGTCTTGTCAAACACAAAAATATAATTAATGAATTCTTTTCTCATCCCCCACTCTATTTGTTTGTAAACATCATTTTGTACCAAATACATATGCACACAAAAAGGACTCCCGAGGAGTACTTAGAACACTTTGGGTGCTAACACCTTCCCTCTGTGTAACCAACCCCCTTACCCGTAATCTCTGACATTTTATTAGTTTTGATTTGAAAACTTCTTACTTTTGGGTTTTGTTCGTACTTTTTCCCGTTTCCCTTGGACACAGTAAAAGCGTGGTGGCGACTCTGATTTTATTGATGTCTAGCTTATCCATAGCTTGATGATCATAAATTTACCGTTACACTTGAAAGACGCACAGTTTGAGGTGGAGAATGGTCAATCTTCCAAGTGGGTATAGGTTGTGAAGCTTCTTGAAGACAAGAACAGAGTTGGTTTGGGTTTTTCACCTGGTGCAACCCGAAGAGATCTAAATCAAATTCAATAAGTGTTTCACAGTGTTGGTTTTATTCATATCAAGAACAGAGTTGGTTTGGGTTTTTCATCGGGTGCCAGACTTTATGACACGTGGATCGACGTTCCAAAATTGGATTGCTGTTGATGTTCATTTTGTTATTCACTTGTCAAAGTAATATGTTTTCTTTTTGTTATTCTCAAATTCTTTCATTATGCCCAAGGTGAAAATGAATCTATATGGGCTTTGTTTCAAATTTCATTATCATAATAAAATATTATTTCGTTTATCCATATTATGTTTTTTCCTTTTTGCTTATTCTGGAAAATGGTAACATTAAAAACAAAATAATAATCATTTTCTATATCTGCATCACAAGGTGCACTTATTTGTTCATATTCTAAAATCAAGCATAAAATTATTGTGTAGATTAATTGTTAAACCCATTGAAAACAATGACCATGTGCCCTCTCCCAATTTTGAATTCCCTGTGTTCGAAATGGAAGAAGAGGATGATGAAGAAATTCCGTATGAGATTTTTCGGTTGCTTGAGCATAAAGAGAAGACCATTCAGCCTCATAGAAAGTCGTTGGAATAGATCAATTTGGGTTCAGAAGATAACAAGAAGGAAGTCAAGATTGGGGCACAACTTTGTCCAGATGTTAAGAAGAGGATGGTACAGTTTCTTAGATATTATGTGGATGTGTTTGCTTGGTATTATCAAGATATGCCAGATCTTGATACTGATATAGTGGAGCATCGATTGTCGTTAAATCCAGAATGTCCGCCAGTTAAGCAGAAGTTAAGAAGAACTCACCCAGAATACTTCATCAAACACTAAACCACCGGGATCCAGAACGTGCTCATGTTTGTAGATAATACGGATAAGTTCAATGTCTTCTCCTTTATTGATGGGTTCTCCGGTTACAATCAGATTAAAATGGCACCCAGAGACATGGAAAAAACAACATTTATTACACCTTGGGGAACATTCTGCTATAGAGTGATGCCTTTCGGTTTAAAGAATACTGGTGCAACATATCAAAGAGCCATAAATAGTCTTTTCCATGACATGATGAACAAAGAGATAAAAGTCTATGTTGATGATATGATTGTTACGTCAAAGACTGAATATATCATGTTGAGTATTTGTTAAAGTTGTTTCAGCGGTTGAGAAAGTTTAAGCTCCGGTTGAATACTAATAAATGTACTTTTGGTGTCCGTTCAGGAAAATGGTTGGTTTCATTGTCAGCCAGAAAGGTATTGAAGTAGATCTAGATAAAGTCAGAGCTATTCAAGAAATACCAACACCAAAGACAGAAAAGCAAGTCAGAGGGTTCCTCAGGCGCCTGAATTATATATCCAGATTTATATCTCACATGACTGCCACGTGTGGGCCAATTTTCAAACTTCTTCGTAAAGATCAAGGTTGTGTTTGGACAGAAGACTTCCAAAACGCTTTTGACAGTATCAAGGAGTATCTGCTTGAACCTCCTATCTTGTCTCCTCTAGTGGATGGAAGACCTTTGATTATATATTTGACTGTGTTAGAAGAGTCCATGGGTTGTGTTCTTAGACAGCAAGACGAAACTGGTAGAAAGGAGCATGCCATCTACTACCTGAGTAAAAAATTTCCAAACTGTGAGTCTCAGTATTCTACGCTTGAAAATACTTATTGTGGTTTAGCATGGGCTGCCAAATGTTTACTCCAGTATATGATCAATGATACCACTGCGTTGATATCTAAAATGGATCCAATCAAGTATATCTTTGAAAATCCTACTTTCACTGGAAGGATAACTCGTTGGCAGATGCTACTTGAATATGATATTGAGTATCGTAATCAGAAAGTAATTAAAGGAAGTATTCTTGCAGATCATTTGGCTCGCCATCCAATTGATGATTATCAATCTATCATGTTTGACTTCCCTGATGAAGATGTTATGTACTTGAAAGCTAAAGATTGTGACAAACTGTTGCCTGGAGAGGGGCCAGATCCTGGATCCCGGTGGTTTAGTGTTTGATGGAGCTATTAATTCTTATGGTAATGGAATTAGGACAATCATTATTACTCCTAAGGGTTATCATATCCCTTTTACTACAAGATTGATGTTTGATTGTACGAACAATATGGCAGAATATGAAGCTTGTACCATGGCTCTCGAAGAAGCCATCGATTTGAGAATCAAAATCCTAGATGTGTATGAAGATTCAGCTTTGATGATCAATCAGATCAAAGGAGAATGGGAGACTCGTCATCCTGGCCTGATTCCTTACAAAGATTATGCAAGGAGGTTGTCAACTTTCTTCAATAAATAGAATTTTATCATAGACCTCGCGAATAAAATTAGATGGTGGAAGCTCTATCTACTCTGTCTTCTATGTATAAAGTGAATCGTTAGAATGACGCACCCAGTATCATAGTTATGCGCCTTGATAGACCCGCTCATGTGTTTGCAGCAGAAGAAGTTACAGATGATAAGCCTTGGTATCATGATATTAACTGTTTCCTTAAAAGTTAGGAGTACTCGCTTGGGGCATCCAACAAAGATAAGAAGACCTTGAGAAGACTGGCTGGCAATTTGTTTCTAAACAAAGTTGTGTTGTACAAGAGAAACTTTGACATGGTTTTGCCCAGATGCGTGGATAAACATGAAGCAAACATGTTAATGCAAGAAGTTCATGAAAGATCATTTGGTACTCATGTCAATGGACATGTAATGGGTTAAAAGATGTTAAGAGTAGGTTATTATTGGCTGGCAGTGAAATCTGATTATTGTAAATATGTGAAGAAGTGCCATAAATTTTAGATTTATGCCGATAAGATTCACGTGCCTCTGACGCTTCTCAGTGTTATTTCATCCCCCTGGCCTTTCTCTATGTGGGGAAATGATATGATTGGTATGACTGAGCCCAAAGCTTCGAACGAACATCATTTTATTCTGGTAGCTATCGTTTACTTCACTAATATAACCAAGAAGGTTGTGGTCCAATTTATCAAGAATTAGATTATTTACCGATATGGTTTTCCAAGTAAGATCATTACTGATAATGGGTCGAACTTGAATAACAAGATGATGAAAGATATTTGTGATGACTTCAAGATTGGGCATCATAACTCTTCTCCTTACAGACCTAAAATGAATGGGGTTGTTGAAGCCACAAATAAGAACATTAAGAAGATCATCCAGAAGATGGTTGTGACATATAAATATTGGCAATTAGATGCTCCTATTTGCTTTGCATGGATATCGTACATTTGTACACACTTCAACAGGGGAAACCCCTTTCTCTCTTGTGTATGGCATGGAAGCAGTGCTCCCTATGGAGGTTGAGATCCCATCAATATGAGTCCTGATGGAAGCTAATTTGTCTGAGGCTGAATGGTGTCATAGCATATATGATCAGTTGAATTTGATTGAGGAGAAAAGAATGACAACCTTGTCCCATGGTCATTTATTTCAACAGAGAATGAATAAAGCATTTGACAAGAAGGTTCGACCTTGTGTATTTAGAGAAGGTGACCTTGTACTCCAGAAGATTTTGTATTTCAACACTGATTCTAGGGGTAAGTGGACTCTTAATTATGAAGGCTCGTATATTGTTAAGATAGCTTTCTCTGGTGGTGCCTTGATTCTTACAACTATGGATGGTGAGGAGCTCCCTCGTCTTGTGAATGATGGTGCAATCAAGAAATACTTCTCCTAGAAAATAAAAGAACAACTCGCTAAGTTGAAAACCCGAAAGGACGGCTTAGGAAAAAATGAGCGTCTCGGTGGATTAAAAACTCGAAAGCACGGTCCAGATTCACTAGACTTATAGGGGACTTCCTTCCTTTTTAGAGACTTCTTCTTAGGCATAGGAGTAACGACATTGCTCCATATTTTAGTCGGACCAACACTATCCTTCTTCCTGACAGATATGGAAGGAGTGTTTGAGGACCCAACAGCTTGACCTTATCTGTTCTTCAACCTTTTAGCTATGCTAGGTTCTAGTCTTTGCCTGATAGGAACATCATCAGAGTCCAAATCCTCAATATTAACAATGTTAGTGGGTTGATCAACGAGGTTTTTATCCAGCTCATTAGTTATATCTTTGGACCTTTCTTTGTCTTGATATTTCTCAAGAGAGAGAGTAGGTGCATGCACATCAGGATTATGTATGGGGTTCTTAATATTGTTATCTGGTTGGCCCAAGGATGTGGAGACTTCCGACACGGCATTTGTCTTGGGGTCAATCCCCAAAACTTGAGAGATCAACACATAGATATTCTTATCAACATCGTCTCTATTAGCAACGATCACGCTATATTTACTCAAGGTAGTGGCAGATCTAGGTTTATTGTTGGTTCCAAAAGCTTCAACATTTGTCGCATGGGATACAAACTAGTCATGGACATGGGTTTCTTCACACCAGTGGGAGGTTCAGGATCATTCATATTTCTCGCAGTTATGAAGGGAGTGGAAGAGGTACTTACTTTAGTAGGCTTTATTTTTCTAGAAGAAGAAGTTTTGGCCTTTCACATGGGGGTTGCATGGACAGGAACGATTGAGAGAGGAACAACATCAGTGATGACGTCGGAGAGATCTATCTCAATGCCAATATTTTTAGGGTTTTCTTGCTCTTTTGAGTATTTTCTTGGAGATGATAGAGAGATGAAGATGTCTGAGAATGCGTTTGAGAGAGAGAATGCAAAGGTTAGCGTGACGGTGACTCTAGTGTCGTATTAGGAAAATAAGAGAGATATGTAATGATGGACTTTGATATTTATGCACAGTTAATGTAAGACCCCAATTTTGACCCTAAGATCCCTCATTCCATCTCATCATATGCATTAGCATTGGGATCATACCTTGGCATTTTCCTTTCCCCTCTTTCATTGGGTTTGTTTTGGGAGAGATCACCAAGCACCATGTAATTGTATCATGCTTGTATTTTATCATCTTACTAACCAAAATACCAAAAATATGTCCTTGTATTTTCCTAACTCTTTTGTGGGTAGGGCATGATCACTATTGATCTATCAAGTTCACATCTAGGGTTCGAGACCCTCATTGCTAAGAGCACAACCAAGGAATGATCCACAAGAGCTCTAAGCATCATATATGAGTCCCAATTATCTCTAAATGTTATTCTGATCAAGTATTCTTCAAGAGTTTGAAATTGGTTTGCCTTGGAAACCCTAGTTTATCTAGGTATCTTGAGTAACTTTTTCAACAATCTTCCTCACCAATTGATCAAATATCTCAAGGGTAACTTCAAAATTCATCATCTTATGCATATATGATCTACCATGAGCCTAAAAAGTCAAGAGAATTGCAAGTTAGCAAGTTGGTTGATGGTGGTTGGCCAGATGAATTCATCTTATCTTAACTAGGTCTCCCTAGACCCTATCTCCTACAGTTTTTATCACATGAAAATTATTCGAAGATAAAAGTTACTCTAAATGACATTCCAAACAACTTTCATGTTGAGGTCTAGAGCTAACTTTGATTGGAATGTCATTTTCCATGTTGAAACATTATAGTTCATTTTGTCTAAACCCTAATTTGAAGGTCAACTTCCCAAGGCTATAACTTGCTCTATTTTTATGAGATGAAAGGTTTCCAAGTTGCACAATCCAATTCAAGGTGTCTACTTCAACTTTTATGTTTCGAGGAATAGCTAAATGAACTTTTATGAGAATGTGATATGAGGATACATTATAGGTCATTTTGGACCAATACCATTGAACAAGTCATTTTCCTCAACTTCAAAAATGCATAACTCACTCATTATAAATCCAAATGATGTAAAATTAGTGATCATTTTTAAGGTCTTTGAAATAGCTACAACGTTGATGAAGACACGTTTCTAATTTGGAGCTCACATAAAAAGTTATGCAAGGTGGAATAATTGAATATGTGACTTGACACTTATAAAATATTTTAACATGTTGAAATTTCCAAACTTCCACCTCAAAATGAGTCATGATACAAGTTCCAAATGGAAAGGTGTTCAACATAATAGTTGTTCCTCTTTATCTAAGCTTTCCAAAGAGTCCTAATTCATTAATTTTGGACTAAGTTTGATAGGCTTGTGCATGGTGTAAACAGGTTTGTATCAGTTGGCAAGATCAATACTTCAAATGTTCAAACAACTTTGCCTTGCCAATCAAGGTTCATGCAGCCCTCATTTTCAGTTAATTATGGACCTAAGTGGATTGCTTCACGGGCCTGCACACGCACATGCAAGCATGTGCATTGCATTTCCAAATTTGGACAATTTTTCTAGTGTGCAAATAACACTTCCTTTTGCTATAAATAGAGGTCCCCTACATCAATTCAAAGGACCTTGCGCACAAGCTTTGCCCCCAACCTTCCAAACCCTCTCAATTCAAAGGAAAACCTGAGAAATTTCATTTGTAATTTGAGTTTGAATCTCACTGTTTGGAGATTCAAAAACTCCATGATCCAAAGCTTTTCATTATTCTTAAGCCATTTCCACTAGCTCCATAAGACAGATCAAGCACGAATTGAAGCAAGAAAGATCCTTTTCTGCACAGCATTGAAGGTAATTTTCCATATTTTTATTCTCTTTGATTCTCTCTTAATACTCATCAATTCTCTTGGATCCTTGGTTGTCTAAAGTCCTACCAATGTAGGCAAGAAGACTGAGTTGATTTGAGGTCAAATCGAAACAACTCAATTGATACACATCAAAGTTCAACTCCACGTATCTCTCTATATATTTGGAGTTAGTTAAAATTGAGGTGATATTCGTGATCTATGCCATTTTATCTTTAAGATCATGTCCTCTTTTTTCATTTATGATGTGGTGATGACTGAACCAGTCCGGCCAGGGTCATCGGAGAAGATGACCGACCTTTGGCGTCGGCGATGCGCTGGAAGCGTTCAGAGCCATTAAATGAGTTGAAATGTCTTAATCAGGAGCGTATATTGTGATTACCAGGCGCGTGGGCGTTTGACTCAAGCGCATCATGGAACGTGCGCGCTCTACCACTTGATATGCCACCTCAATTAATGAGGCATATCAAGTGGTCCACGTTTTGTTTTATTATCTGATTTTATTTTTTATTCCTTTGATTTTCATTAATTCATATTAATTTTAATATTGATCCAAAAAATATGAGAGTTTCACCAAAAAAATTTAAATAAAATCCTCTTTCATTTTCTGAATTAAAATTAATTTTTGGGTCATTATTAATATTTTTCATGACTTAATTGATTTTGTGAATATTTTAATTGTCTAAAAATACTTTTAAGTCTCCAAAAATTATGAAAAAATTTCTCCAAGGTCCTTTGACCTTGTTTGCCCTATGATAAATCTCATGGCCATATCTTTGGTATTTTGATGAGGTTTTAGGAAATTTACCAACCATATTTAATTTAATGTATTATTTTTAATATTTTTTAATTGTTTAAATGCCAAATTAATTGTGTATAGCCATTTTAATTGACTTTGTGAGTTTGACTTGTGTTGTTGGGCCTTGGTCAAGGTTGATTTGACTTTATTAGGTTAATATTATTGGATTTAGGGAATTGATGGGATGTACATTCCATCTCTCAAAATGAATGAATGATCTTAATTTGGTAAGAGTCCTCCTTTGTACAATTTGAGTTTGATATATTTCCCCTCCCTCTTCATCTCATTCCCCTTATTTATGCATTCATGTCATTGGACCTATGATATCTCAATATCCTAAGGCTAGTTGATTGCAAAATCAACAAAAATATGGATGAGATTAGGTTCCCCACTTTGCATATTCTTTTTTGTGGTATGTTTCATGAGCATAGTCATCATACTATGTCTCTAACATGCATTAACACCAAAATTATATTGCCCGGTCTCAACTAGTTGTGACTTCTACATAAGTCCAATTACGATTGCTTAACATAGCGCTAAATTTGTGACATAAAAGGCATAGCATTCTAGTTAGTGAGATTGTAAGTCTCCCCTCTTTCATGGTATTGTGTGGAAACTTGGCATTTTTTCCTTCCTTTGGAAGATGTCTTGGTTCAAGGATCCATGCTTGTGATAAGTGGGTTGAGTGTTCTCCAAAGAATTACTTAAACAAAAAAAAAGCAATACTAACTTCTAACTCATTAACAACTAACATTTAATTTCAAGTCTTGTATTTTAATGCACTTTACTTTTTGAGCTTTATTCATTTGCCATTATTCATACCATTCTACTTGTTTATGTTAATGTCATTTTCATTTTGTCCACTTGGACCATATTGTGTGATATATTTTGTTTTTAAATCTTCTTTGCTTGTGTCTGGTTTTTTTAAACTTTGACCATATTGCAAATTAGAAACTTTGACTTTATGCCATTTTATTTTCAAACTCTTTTCTTAATCAAGCTTATAAATAGACTTAATTATATTTGACTTAAAATTTTCAAAAAGCCAAAAAGAACTAACTCATTCAAACCATTTTTAGGCCTTTATGCCTTTCAAATTTAAATTTTTGTTAAAAGCAATGCATCTACTTTGAAATTTATACCACGAACTACGAGGTTTTGATCCCTCATTTTATGTTGGTACGTAGGCACAAGTCTGAAGGTCTTGTCAAATACAAAAATATAATTAATGAATTCTTTTCTTATCCCCCATATTTTATTTGTTTGCAAACATCATTTGTACAAAAATACATATGCACACAAAAAAGGGCTCCCTAGGATTACCTAAGATACTTTGGGTGCTAACACCTTCCCTCTGTATAACCAACCCCCTTACCTGTAATCTCTGGCATTTTATTAGTTTTGATTTGAAAACTTCTTATTTTCGGCAAATGAATAGAACTTAAAAATTCAAGTAAAATAAAATAAAGGACTTGAAATAAAATGTTAGTTGTTAATGAGTTAGAAGTTAGTATTGTTTTGCTTTTGCTTTTAATTTTTAAGTCATTCTTTGGAGAACACTCAACCCACTTATCACAAGCATGGATCCTTGAGCCAAGACATCTTCCAAGGGAAGGAAAAAAGGCCAAGTTTCCACACAATACCATGAAAGAGGGGAGACTTACAATCTCACTAACTAGAATGCTATGCCTTTTTATGTCACAAATTTAACGTTATGTTAAGCAATTGCAATTGGACTTATGTAGAAGTCACAACTATTTGAGGTCGGACAATAGAATTTTGGTGTTAATGCATGTTAGAGACATGGTATAATGGACTATGCTCATGAAACATACTACACAAAAGAAGAATATGCAAAAGAGGTGGCCTAATCTCATCCATACTTATGTTGATTTTTCAATCAACTAGCCTTAGGACTTTGAGATATCATAGGCCAAATGAGATGAATGCATAAAGAAGGGGAATGAGATAAAAAGGGAGGGGAATGGATCAAAACTCAAATTGGCCAAAGGAGGACTTTTACAAAATTAATATCATCCATTCATTTTGGGAGATGGAGTATACATTCCATCAATCCCCTAAATCCAATGATATGAACCTAGCAAAGTCAAATCAACCTTGACCAAGGCCCAACAACAAGAGTCAAACTCAACCAAGTCATTACAAATGGTCAACACAATTAATTGGGATTTATTCAATTTAAAAATAATAAAATAATACATTTAAATTAAATATGGTTTGTCAAATTCCTAAGACCTCATAAAAAGACCAAAGAAATGGCCATGAGATTCATCATAGGTCAAACAAGGTCAACGGACCTTGGAGAAAAAATTTCAGAATTTTTAAAGACTTAAAAGTATTTTTAAACAATTAAAAACAATAAAAAAAATCAATTAAATCATGAAAAATATTAATTATGATCCAAAAAATAATTTTAATTCAAAATATGAAAGAGGAAATTATTTGAAATTTTTTTGTGAAACTCTCATATTTTTTGGATCAATATTAAAATTAATATGAATTAATGAAAATAAACTAATTAAAATGAAAATCAGAAAATAGCAAAAAACGTGGACCACTTGATCTCCCTCATTAATTGAGGTGGCAGATCAAATGGTGAGAAGCGCGCTTTCCATGGTGCACTGCAGTCAACTCGATATAGGCTTGGTATTTAAAAGCAATGCATGAGATTAAAACATTTCAAACTCATCTAATGGCTCTGAACACTTCCAGCTCATCGTCAGAGCCAAAGGTCGGTCATCTTCTTTGATGACCCTGGCCGGACTGGTTCAGTCATCACCACGTCTTAAATGACAAAAGAGGACATGATCTGAAAGATAAAATGGTGTAGATCACGAATATCACCTCAATTTTAACTAACTCCACATATATAGAGAGATATGAGGAGTTGAATTTTGAGGTGAATCAACTGAGTTGCTTCGATTTGACCTCTAAGTAACTCAATCTTCTTGCCTACATTGGTAGGACTTTAGACAACCAAAGATCCAAGATAATTGAGTAGAATTGAGTGTGAATCGAAGAGATGAAGTTTTCTAAAAATTACCTTCAATGTTGTGCAGAATTTGATGTTGCTTGTTTCAAACACGATCTGATCACACTTGAGAAGCTAGTAGGAAGTGATTGGAGAGGTTGAAAGGTTGTGGATCCTGGAATCTTGAATCTCCAATAGTTGAGATTCAAACTCAAATTGAAAATTGAAAATTCTCAGGTTTTCCTTTAGAATGAGAGGGTTTGAATTGGGGAGCAAAGTTGGCGCGCAAGGTGTGATTCAAATGAGCTCATAAGCCTTCTATTTTTAGCCAAAGGGAATAATATTTTCACACTGCAAAATCTATCCAAAATTGGCAATGTAACTAGCACGAGTGTATGAGCATGTACAGGCCCATGATGCAATGCATTAAGGTCCAAAATGATTCATGTTGAAGTATGAATGAAGCTTGAATGGCAAGGCAATGTGAACTAAAGTTTGTACATTTGATTCTTTCCAATGATGCATCTTTGTTAAAGCCATGCGCAGACCTAGCAATCTTTGTCCAAAATGCATGAACTTGGGTTCTTTGGAAAGTTTGGATCAAAGGGAACAAGTTTGATGTTGAACACTTTTTCATTTGGAGCTTGGAACATGGAGAATTTTGAGGTGGAAGTTTGGAAATTTCAACATGTTGAAAAATTTACTAAGTGTCAAGTCATATATCTCAATATTTCACCTTACTTAACTTTTCGTGTGAGCTTCAAATGAGAAACGTGTTTTCATCAAAGTTGTATATCTTTCAAAGACCTTAAAAATGGTCACCAATTGCATGTCATTTGGATTTATAATGATAGATTTATGCATTTTTGAAGTTTGGAAAAATCACTTGTTCAATGGTATAGGTCAAAAATTACCTATAATGTAACCTCATATCACATGCTCATAAAAGTTGAATTAGCTCCCACTCAAAATATCAAAGTTGAACTAGACATCTTGAATTTTGTTTTGCAACTTGTAAAGTTTTCATCTCATAAAAATTGAACAATTTATGGCCTTGGGAAGTTGACTTTCAAATTAGGGTTTAGACAAAATGACCTATAATGTTTCAACATAGAAAATGATTTTCCATGCAAAACTAGCTCTAGGTCTCAATATGAAAGTTGTTTGGAATGTCATTTAGAGTAACATTTCTCTTGGAATAATTTTAATATGGTGAAAATTGTAGGAGATAGGGTCTAGGGAGACCCAGTTTTTATGAGATGAATTTATCTGGCCAACCACCATCAACCAACTTGCTAACCTTCAATTCTTTGGACTTTCTTGGCTCATGGTAGATCATATATGCATAAGATGATGAATTTGGAAGTGTCCCTTAATAAACTTAATCAATTGGTGAGATAGCTTGTTGGAGAAGTTACTCAAGATACCCAGTCAAACTAGGGTTTCCAAGGCAAATCACCCTGAAACTCTTGAAGAAAACTTGACCAATATGACATGTAGGAATCATTGGGACTCATATATGATGCTTGTAACCATTCTTGGATCAATTAATGGTTGTTCTCTTTGTCATGAGGGTCTCAAACCCTAGATGTGAACTTGGTAGATCAATGGAGATCATGCCCTACCTACAATAGAGTTAGGCAAATGCAAAAAACATATTTTGGCTATTTTGGTTAGTAAAATGATAATATACAAGTATCATACAATCACATGATGCTTGGTGATCTCTCCCAAAACAAACCCAATGAGGGAGGGCTAAGGAGGATGCCAAGGTATGCTCCCAATGCTAATGCATATGATGAAATTGCATGAGGGATCTTACGGTTAAAATTGGGGTCTTACAGCTGCCCCTATTTAAGGACATTCTAACTGAGGAGCCGAAGGTTAAAATCTTCATGTCGACTCAGTAGAATGGGCTTAAATAGCAACATATTGAAACAAATTTTGGTCCCTAAGAGACCTCATGATGCATATGATATGAATGTAAAAGTTAATGCTCTGTGGGGAAACATTGCCACAAAAGGAAAGAAATCAGAGAGACCGAAAATCCACAGGAGTATAATGCATTCCATAAGGGGAAAAAGGAATCATGCGTAGGCCTGGCTATGACTTAAAACTGCTGGGGGACTAGAGGAATTCCATACAAAAATGGAAAAGACTCAGTCGTGGAATAACAACATCTACAGGGGATACGAGTAAGTCAGGATAAAACTAAAGTACTTGAATCATGCAAGGAAAGCGATATCATTAAGGAAACTTGCACTCAACTCAACTGGGGAAGAAATAAACTTCAACGCAGGAGGAGCAGAAATATATTATCTACTACCTATTACTGGGTGAGGAGATAATAAACATCTGACAGAGATGACATTCATCATCGTTACTGGGTAAGAATAGCCTTGCTGGGGAAAACTGCAAGACAATAGGATTTATAACTAACAGTTACTGGGAAGAAGAACAAAGATGAGAATATCCGTCATCGGTTAGGATGAACATATCAAGGATAAACTCAACAGGGAAGAAAATTCGTCATCGGTTAAGATGAACATATCAAGGATAGACATGCCTGGGAATGTCAAGGAGGATACCCGTCATTGGTTAGGATGAACATATCAAGGATATACCAACTGAACAAAAAGAAGTAGTGATTACATCTATCGAATGCTGGATAGAAGACCATCAAAGAGAAAATCAGTCACCGGTTAGGATGAACATATCATGGATAGACTCTGTGAGGGGAGAAAATAGGAATTACATCTATCAGTTACTAGATAGAATACCATGGGAGAGTATCGGTCACTGGTTAAAGTGAACATATCAAGGATAAACTCTGCGGGAAAAAGTAGGGTTTACAACTACCGGTTACTTGGTAGAATACCACAAGGAGAAGGAAATCCGTCATCGGTTAAGATGAACATATCAAGGATTAACTCTCTGGGAAACAAAATAGGTATTACAACTACCTTTTTACTGGGTAGAATACCATAGGATGAGAATATCCGTCATCGGTTAGGATGAATATATCAAGGATAGACTCAGGAAGGGGAAGGAAAGATATTTGTCATCGGTTAGGATGAACATATCAAGGATATACTTCCTGGGGAATCAGAAACAAATGAATCAGCTGGGGATTCCACTGCTGGGAAAATTAGGTTGCCTTTGCCGGGTATTGGGCAAGAAGTAACAAACTGCCAACTAAGAAGAATATTACCAGTTACTGGGTAATAAACTCTTAGAAGACTCAAAGCATCTATCTAGGCACGATCTAGAAAGAAATAGTCAATCAAGACTTAACCCAATGAGGATATAACTCAAGGGGAGTGATTCCATCCAGATAATCAACTAGGGAGGAAACTGAAGTAATAATCAACCACGAGGAAACAACTCAATGGGGAAAAGGAGAAAGGTTAAAGTCTTTGTGCCTAAGGGGTTGACACTCTACAATTGAGGGAGGACAGGCACCGAATTTGTATGGGGATAAAGTACCACCATAACAGAGAATGAGAATCTCAAACCAACAAATCAATCAAATATGATGGTGCCAATATGCAATTATGAAATTATATGAATGTATATGTATATGTAAATATGATGATTATGTTGACAAAATGATCACAAAGGATACAAAGATGGCGCAAAGAATTTGAATCATCGGTACAATCCTCGGTCAATCCACAAAAGAGGGAGACAACTGCTGGAGAATAGAGAGATCAACAATCCAAAAGCTCAAATCTAGCTGTGGGAGGAGGAGATCTGCTGAGGAGAGGAAACATTATCAAGTCTGCAGGGAATTTTAAGTCAATGCCATATCAAATGGGAGACAACCATACAGAGGATAAACACAAATAGTTGCTCAGAAACTAGGAGGAAACTCTGACCGGGAGCAAGTCGGATGGTGACTGGTGAGGAAACCAACACAATCTACCAGGGAAGAACATCTTATTCTGCTGAAGATCAATCCTGCTGAAGAAACACGAACTCCGTTGGGGAACACAGAAGCTCTGCAAGGTACTGAATTAACCAACTCAGCTGGGGAAAAGAATCGAAACTCCTGCTAAGGAACAAACACTCCGTAGGGGAACCAGATCAACATAAACAACTTGGGATACCCGAAGGGTTAACTGCTTGGGGGACCTCTGATGTTTCGCACTTAAAGACTTGCTGCCCTTTGAAGTGATGTTGATACTTCTTTTTAATTGCTTTGAAAAATTCTTGTTTTTATACGTTTTAAGAAAAATGATTTTGATTTAAAAAATTTAAATTTCCAAAATGATCATAATAAAATTTAGACTATTGGCTGAAGTAAATAAGAGTAGAAATAATTGGATAAAGGCTCAACATTATTTGATAGAATGGTAGTCTGTAAATGACAAGACTCCGTAGATTTTTACAGAGTTGGAAATGGTAATTTACATGGAAAAGGGTTACATTGAATATAATTGATCCTTAATCCTTCTACCACTTTTGATATCCACTGGGCTCTTGACCGCTACTGCAATGATGAATCGACGTCAACCCTTGTGCTCAACCAAGGTTGTTCCGATACTGGTCGATCAACAGACTGCAGTTACTTGGGATAATCCCTAATTTTTGCATAAGTTTCCCCAAGATGGGGTACTCAACTTATCGGTAAATTCTTTCTGTTTTTATGTCTCTAATTTTTGCCTGGATCGCCCTTTCGGGTTTTCAATCCACCGAGACGCTCTTTTTTGCCTAAGCCTCCCTTTCGGGTTTTCAACTTAGTGAGCTGTTCTTTTCTTTTTTTAGGCGAAGTATTTCTCGACTGCATCTGCGTTCAAAGGACGAGTGAACTCTTAACCATCCATAGTTGTAAGAATCAATACACCACCTGAAAAAGCTCTCTTAACAACATATGGGCCTTCATAATTAGGAGTCCATTTCCCCCTAGAATCTGGTTTAAATGACAAAATCTTCTTGAGCACAAGGTCACCTTCTCTGAATACTCGAGGTCTAACCTTCTTATCAAAAGCTTTCTTCATCCTCCGCTGATATAACTGACCATGACACATGGCAGTTAATCTCTTCTCTTCAATCAAATTCAACTGATCAAACCTGGTCTGACACCATTCAGCCTCAGTCAACTTGGCTTCCATGAGCACACACAATGATGGAATCTCAACCTCTACGGGAAGTATTGCTTCCATACCATATACGAGAGAAAAAGGGGTTGCCCCTGTTGAAGTGCGGATGGATGTATGATACCCGTGCAAAGCAAATGGGAGCATCTCATGCCAATCATTATATGTTACAACCATCTTCTGAATAATCTTCTTGATGTTCTTATTCGCAGCTTCAACACCCCCATTCGTCTTGCGTCTGTAGGGAGAAGAATTATGATGTGCAATCTTGAAGTCTTTGAAAAGAGCTTCCACCATATTGTTATTCAAGTTCGATCCATTATCACTAACGATATTGCTTGGCACACCTAACGACATATGATTTGATTCTTGATAAACCTCACAACAACTTTCTAGGTTACATTCGCATACGATGCTGCTTCAACCCATTTTGTGAAGTAGACAATTGCCACTAAAATGAAACGATGTTCGTTCGAAGCTTTTCGCTCAATCATCCCAATCATATCAATTTCCCACATGGAGAAAGGCCATGGGGAAGAGATAACATTCAATAGTGTCGGAGGAATATGAATCTTATCAGCATAAATTTGACACTTGTGGCATTTCTTCATAAATTTGCAACAGTCATATTCCATTGTCAGCCAATAGTAACCTGCTCGTAACATCTTCTTTGTCATTGCATGTTCATTGGAATGAGTACCAAAGTAACCTTCATGCACTTCAGTCATCAACAAGTCTGCTTCGTGTCTATCCACGCATCTGAGCAAAATTATGTCGAAGTTTCTCTTGTATAGTACATCTCCATTCAAGTAGAAATTGTCGGCTAATCTTCTCAAAGTCTTCTTATCTTTTAGAGATGCCCCTGGCGGGTAAATCTGACTTTGGAGAAAACCTTTGATGTCGTAATACCATGGCTTCTCATCTTTGACTTCTTCAACGGCAAACACATGAGCTGGCCTATCAAGGCGCATCACACACAAATCGAGAACTTCATTCCAATACTTCACTACAATCATTGACGCCAACGTTGCAAGAGCATCTGCCATTTGGTTCTCATCTCGAGGGATATGATTAAATTCAACCTTTGTAAAGAAAGTTGAAATCATCCTCGCATAATATCTATATGGTATTAAATTGGGTTGATTCGTCTCCCAATCACCTTTGATTTAATTCACAACCAAAGCAGAATCCCCGAAGACGTCCAAATACTTGATCCTGAGATTCATGGCCTCTTCAAGCCCCATAATGCAGGCTTCATAAGCAATGTTGTTTGTACACTTGAAAGTCAATCTAGTTGTAAATGGTAGATACGTGCCTTGAGGAGTAATAATCATTGCCCCAATGCCATTTCCATATTGAATAACAACTCCATCAAATACCATGCCCCAACGGGAACCAGATTCTGGCCCTTCTTCCAGCAATGGTTCATCACAATCTTTCATTTTTATGTACAAGATCTCTTCATCAGGAAAATCATATTGCATTGACTGATAGTCTTCAATCGATTGGTGAGCCAAATGGTCAGCCAAGATACTACCTTTGATTGTTTTCTAAGATCGGTATTCAATATCATACTCTCATAACAACATCTGCCAACGGGAAATTCTCCCAGTTAAAGCAGGCTTCTCAAATATATACTTGATTGGATCCATTTTGGATATCAACCAAGTGGTATGATTCAACATACACTAACGCAAACGCTTTGCAGCCCAAGTCAATGTGCAACAGGTCTTTTCAAGCATAGAATTTCGAGTCTCACAGTCGGTGAACTTCTTACTGAGGTAGTAAATTTAATATTCTTTCTTTCCAGTCTCATCTTGCTGACCAAGAACACAACCCATACTCTCATCAAGCACAGTCAAATACATGATCAACAGTCTTCCTTCAACAGGTGGAGACAAAATTGGAGGCTCAAGCATATATTCCTTGATACTGTCAAAAGCTTTATGGCAGTCTTCGATCCAATCACAACACTGATCTTTTTGATGAAGCTTGAATATAGGCGCACATGTGGCAATCATGTGTGAAATGAATCTGGAGATATAATTCAAGCGGCCGAGAAAACCTCTGACTTGCTTCTCAGTTTTGGGTGCAGGTATCTCTTGTATTTCTTTGACCTTGGCAGGATCAACTTCAATACCCTTCTCGCTGACAATAAATCCCAACAACTTACCAGAACGAACACCAAAAGTACACTTATTGGGATTCAAGCGGAGTTTATACTTCCTCAAACGCTGGAATAGCTTCAAGAAATGCTCAACATGTTCCTCTTCATCAATTGATTTAGCAATCATGTTATCGACATATACTTCTATCTCTTTATACATCACATCATGAAAAAGAGTAGTCATTGCTCTTTGGTAAGTTGCACCAGCATTCTTTAAACCAAAAGGCATCGCTCTATAATAGAATGTTCCCCAAGGTGTAATAAATATGGTCTTCTCCATATCTTCGGGTGCCATCTGATCTGATTATATCCGAAAAATCCATACATAAATGAAAAGACTTTGAATTTAGCAGTATTGTCTACCATGAAGGAGAATAGCAATCCAAAATGCAGCGGAATTTAAAAAATTTCTCCTTTAGTGATCCTTATGAATGGGCATGATCAGTGATAGAATCGTTACCTCTTGTGATGATTGAAACCTTTGATGCAGATCTACGGAGCGATCACGAACGTTGAACGACGACAACGCCTCTACTCAGTCCACACGAACGGATTCCTTCAATCTCAGTGCTAGCTGCTACGAATGAAGGCTTTGAGTGAGTGAGAGAGAGAGAGAGAGAGAGAGAGAGAGAGAGAGAGAGAGAGAGAAACGAAATTGCAACTGCACAAAATGCTTCTGCACAAGGGTTCTATTTATAGAACCACTTGTGTGGGCTGCAAGCTAAAAATCCCACTTAAGTGTATGTGGCCCATATTTTATAATATGCCAAAATCACTTAAGCGTGTGGTACCTTACCATATCTCGTATTCTACTTAAGTACAATGTACCTTACGATGTTCTATAATTCACTTAAGTGCATCATACCTTACGGTGTTCCTTAGTTACTCTATCTCTTATCAATCCGTCCTTTTGTGTGTGACACTGTAGGTTTTTGCGGCATTGGAAATTATATTAAATCACACATTTAACATAATAAACAGTGAGCGGTATCTAGAAACACATCACTGCTACCCAAGACACGAAAATGTCATGTGATCTGACAAATCCTTCTGTGATAATACTTATGTGTATAATCACCCTTTTGCCCTTATGTCTATATTGAACACAAGGCATAGATTGTGTCATCCTTGTCCATTTCAATATTGGGCCAATAGACATTTATCCTGTTACGCAGGATGGGCAAATTCCATCTAGGTCACTCATGTCCCTTAGCATGCTTCGTGGAGTACCCATCAACTGTCTTTATGGTTATCCAGTTACGGACAATGTTTGATCAGCAATAAGGCACTCGACTCTACATCTATGGTCCATAGTGGTTTTAGGTTGAAGGGTGGTATACACCATTATCACCATGAGAATAACTTATGACACTTTGTATAACATTCTATATAGTATTCTCATAGCGGGTCAATCTATTATAAATATTACTCTTAATATTCATACCTATGTTTAAGACTTGATAACTCTTTATCCATGATCCATGAGATGTGATCATCAGTCTATATACATAATAGTCTTTATGCTTTAATGTTATCCCACTTCACAATAAAGCTCGACTACGGATACTTTAAGAATAGTGTCCTTATGTTTAATGTGATCTCATGATTAAGTCACACTTGATACATTAAACAGACTAGTTGTTCCAGAGACTTTATTAAATAAACATAATAAAGAAAAAGCCTTTTATTATTAATAAATAATTCGATACAAGTACCAAAAGTATTGGCCTCTAGGGCTTACACCAACAATCTCCCACTAGCACTAGAGCCAATCAGGCATACCCCTAATGCCCATAGATCTAGTATGGCCATCATGCTTCTGCTGTGCAAGAGGCTTTGTCAGTGGGTCAGCAATATTGTCAAGTGTAGGTACTCTGCATATTTTCACATCTCCTATATCTATTATCTCTCGAATGAGGTGATAACGCTTAAGTATGTGTTTGGGTCGTTGGTGAGATCTAGGTTCCTTAGCTTGTGTGATAGCACCATTGTTATCACAATAGAGACCAATGGGATCCACAATGTTAGGAACCATGCCAAGTTCACTAATGAACTTTTCGATCCAAACAACTTCCTTTGCTGCACTTGAGGCACAAATGTACTCGTCCTCGGTTGTAGAATCAGCAACTGTATCTTTCTTTGAACTTTTTCAACTAACAACACCACCGTTTAAGCAAAACACATAACCAGATTGCGATCTAAAGTCATCATTATTTGTCTGGAAGCTAGCATCGGTATATCCAATTACAGCCAGCTCTTCCTGACCTCCATATATCAAGAATGATTCCTTAGTCCTTCTCAAATACTTAAGGATATTCTTGACAGCTACCCAATGAGCATCCCCAGGATCAGATTGGTACCTACTCATTGCACTCAAAGCATACGAGACATCTGGTTGAGTACATAACATGGCATACATGATAGATCCTATTGCAGATGCATATGGAATCTTATTCATTCGATCCCTTTCTTCCTTAGTTAAAGGGGATTGTGTTTTTGATAGACTCATACCATGTTGCATAGGTATGAATCCTTTCTTGGAATCATGCATATTAAAGCGTCTCAGCACTTTGTCTATGTATGTACTCTGACTTAGGCCAAGCAGTTTTTATGATCTACCTCTATAGATTCTGATTCCTAATATATATGCTGCTTCACCTAGGTCCTTCATAGAAAAGCATTTCCCCAACCAAGACTTTACTTGTTGCAGGGTAGGGACATCGTTTCCAATGAGTAATATGTCATCTACATATAATACCAGGAAAACGATCATGCTCCCACTAACCTTCTTGTAGACACAAGGCTCATCTTCGTTCTTGATGAATCCATATTGGTTTACTGTTTCATCAAAACAAAGATTCTAGCTTCTGGAAGCTTGCTTCAATCCATAGATTGATCTTTGTAACTTACATATCTTTAGGGCTTCTTCAGGTATGTCAAATCCTTCAGGTTATGTCATGTACACATCCTCAAGAAGATTCCCATTAAGGAAAGCAATTTTGACATGCATATGCCATATTTCATAATCATGATATGCAGCGATAGCAAGTAAAATCCGAACAGACTTAAGCATTGCAATTGGTGAAAAGGTTTCATCATAGTCAACCCCATGAATTTGTTTATATCCTTTTCCAACCAGTCTTTCCCTATAGGTATGTACTTTACCATCCATGACAGTCTTCTTTTTGAAGAACCACTTGCATCCTATAGGGTTAACTCCTAGGCTCTACCAAGGTCCAAACCTGGTTTGTGTACATGGAATCCATTTCAGATTTCATGGCTTCTAGCAACTTCTCAGACTCGGGACCAGTTATGGCCTCTTGGTAGGTCACAGGCTCATCTTGATCCATGAGTAATACATCACCTTCATCAGTTATAAGATATCCATATCTCTCAGGTAGGTGACGTATCCTGCCTGACCTACGTTGGTCTTGTTCTACTTGAGCAGGTTGCTCTTCCACAACTACTTGTGTTTCCTGCTCTAATTCCTCCATAGGTGTATTAATGCTTTGTAATTCTTGAATTTCTTCAAACTCTACATTCCTCCCGTTGATTCCTTTGGAAATAAAATCCTTTTCTAGGAAAACTCCAGTTTGAGCGACGAACACTTTGCCCTCAGAAGGATTGTAGAAGTAATACCCTCTTGTTTCTTTAGGATACCCCACAAATAAGCATTTGTCAGATTTGGGCTCAAGCTTACTTGAAATTTGTCGTTTCAGATACACTTCGCAACCCCAAATCTTCATGTAAGACATATGTGGTTTCTTACCACTCCATATCTCATATAGTGTCTTATCAACCTTTTTGGATGGAACACGGTTAAGTGTGTAAGCTGCTATCAATAATGCATGTCCCCAAAAGGAGTTTGGAAGATCGGCGTGACTCATCATGGATCGGACCATGTCTAACAGGGTTCGATTTCTTCTCTCATATATACCATTCCATTAGGGTGTTCCAGGAGGAGTAAGTTGGGATAGGATCCCACACTCTTTCAGATGGTCATCAAACTCTAGGCTTAAATACTCACCACCTCGATCTGATCAAAGAGTTTTAATATTCTTACCTAGTTGGTTTTGTACTTCATTCTTGAATTCCTTGAACTTTTCAAAGGACTCTAATTTGTGTTTCATTAAATACACATAACCATATCTACTGAAATCATCAGTAAATGTGATGAAGTACTGAAAACCTCCTCTGGCTGGTATGTTCAGTGGTCCACATACATCAGTATGTATGAGGGCCAAAAGATCATTAGCTCTTTCACCTTTTCCTGTGAATGGAGACTTTGTCATCTTTCCAATTAAACAAGATCTGCGTGTTTCATATGATTCATAATCAAAATAGTCCAAGAGTCCATCTTTATGGAGTTTGGAAATGCATTTCTCATTTATGTGGCCTAATCGACAATGCCAAAGGTAAGTTGGATTTAAATTATTAGGTTTCATTCTTTTAGTATTAATGTTATAAATAGGCATTTCAAGATCAAGGACATATGGTCCATTGTTCATTTGTGCAGTAGCATAGAATATATCATTCATATAAATTGAGCAACAATTGTTCTTTATTATAAATGAAAAATCAAACTTATCCAAACAAGAAACGGAAATAATATTCCTGCTAATTGCAGGTACATAATAACAGTTCTCTAACTGAATTATTAAACCACTAGGTAAAGTCAATACATAAGTTCCTACGGCTAAAGCAGCAAGCTTTGCTCCATTGCCAACTCGTAGGTCAACTTCACCTTTTGCCAAATCTCTACTCCTTTTTAGCCCCTGCAGATTTGTACAAATGTGAGACCCGTATCCAGTATCTAATACCCATGATGTAGAAGTAGATAAATTAATTTCAATAACAAAAATACCTGAAGTTGAAGTCTCTACTCCATTCTTCATATCTTCCAAGTACTTTGGGAAGTTTCTCTTCCACTGTTCGGTCTTACTGAAATGGAAGCAGGTGCCTGCCTTTGCTATGCCTCCACTAGGCTTCAAAGCAACAACAGTGGGTTTGGGTTTGGCAACTTCCTTGCCTTTCCATTTATCACCCTACTTGGTGGGTCTTTTGTTCTGTCTCTTTCCATTCCCGATCATTATAATGGACTTCCATTTTGACTTCAGATTCTGCTCAGCAGTTCTTAACATGGCTAGCAGTTCAGGAAGAGATTTGTCCATATCATTCATATTGAAATTTAGGACAAATTGAGTGAATCTATTTGGCAACGATTGCAAGATCAAATCAGTCGCAAGTTCCTTTTTGAGGGGAAAACCCAACCTTTCAAGGTTTTCCACATACCCAATCATCTTGAGCACATGGGGACCTACAGGGGATCCCTCAGCTAACTTTCCTTGAAAAAGTGCTTTTGAAACTTCAAACCTTTCATGCCTTGCTTGCTCTTGATAGAGCATCTTCGGGTGTTCGATCATATCGAACGCTGCCATGTTCTCATGTTCCTTTTCCAACTCTGAGTTCATGGTAGCTAGCATGAGACAAGCAGTTTCATTGGCATCATCCCCATGCTTCTTATAAGCATCTCTTTCTGCCTTAGGTGCAGAACTATGAGGTTCCTCTTCAGGAACAGTTTTCTCCAAGACATACAACTTTCTATCATGTTTGAGGATAATCCTCAGATTTCGGTTCCAATCCAGAAAATTTGTCCCTGACAATTTTTCCTTGTCAAGGATTGATCGCAAAATGTTGTTAGAGGTGTTTGTTGTCATGGTAATCTACATGAAATTAATGAAAATATATGTATCAATAACATATTTAATTAGGCCTTTAATTAAATATGCTCCCACTATTTTACTCAAAACAAATGACCCTCACCATTTGATTCGGAAAATCCCGTTGGAAGATTTTCTAGTGGGTCGAGATCCACATTTCACTTTGTTTTAAGTCTGCGTAGGCGGTGTTGAAAGAGTATATCTTTGGCAAATATTTTTGTATCGTATCCACAGAGATTGGGTAATATTACCGGCGTTCTATAATTCAAATGTTATAAGTTAAGAAAGTAACAGGGTTGTTTTGTTTGGAGAAATATTTTGTGAGTGAAAGTTAACAAAGACTATTAAGTGGTTTTGGACAATTATAAAAGCTTGGCAAGATTGGAGTTCACTATTTCAAATATCTATGATTCCCTATGATAAATAATTAGATTCAAGATTATTGATGATGTTCAAATATCCTCTCAAAGTCATTTATGTCTAAATGAAATCGTGATAATTACTATATTGATCCTTAGACGATCTCTCCACCTAACTATCAATATAGCAACATTTAATGTTCAATATCAACGAATAGTAATGAATAAGTCTATCTCTACAACTTATTCACTACTTGAAAATCTGTTTTATGTCTAAACTCGAGTAATCTCTCTCGACAACTACTCAAATCTGGTTTTCAACTTAAGGCAAAAACAGTAATCAATACATCAACAATCTCTATCTCATATATAAATCAAAGTGAATACATAGATAGATGAGAATAGCTACTACCTCCAATCTTGACAAAAGGGAGTTTAGCTCCTCATCACCATTGTTACAAAGCAGAAGGTTTTTAGAAGAAAAACTCTGTTTTTCTCTCTTACAAAAGCTCTACAGCACAATGTGTGAATGAATGGAATAATGTTTCAATACCTAGGTTAAACTATTTTGTCTCTACCAAAAAGGTTGACATTTCCCTAATTGGACATTGTCATCTGCAGCAGAAAAGCACTTCGCAGGCAGACATCAAAATGGCAATTACTTTTTCTGCACAACAGCACTTTTGACCCTTGGTCAGCTTGCTGGATTCGCAGCCTTCGCGGCGCGAAGGAAGTTCGCGGCGCGAACTGTTGCTTCCCCAGCTTCCTTGTTTGGCAAGCTTCCTCCAAAATGCCATGTTGAAACCAAGGTCTTGCTTATCCATAATTCTACACAACTAACAAAAAATGTGAAATAACTATTCAAAACAAAATAAATTAAACCTAATTGCATTTATACAAATTAGTGAAGATAAAAGTGTGTAATTAAATCAAAACTTGGTAAAAGGGACCAATAAAATGGTATAAAAATAATACTAATTGGTCCCTAACAGGCGGATTACACAAAACTAGGTTATTTAGGTAGGAACTCATTCCAATTGTATCTAATACAACTCTCGAATATTTTAGTTGGGTGAATAACTCCTTATTCCAATCCATCACATGGATCATTTCCAACTCTTGCTTCTAAACACATATAATCTTATTATAATTTGTTTAGCTAAGTTTGACCCATTATTTTAGCAATTGGATATTATAATTATCCCATCTCACCTTACCAATATAGAACATGCACCTCGCGTAGGCGAAACCTACATTATCCGATACTAGTCTTGATGACTGCTAAAACTTGGAAAGCATAAACTTAATATTCAATTTGAGGGAATTTGCAATTATTCTGATCTCACCGACTTATTTATCATAAAAATCGTCTCTCACATGCATCAACATTCATTCACATGCATCAACATATATAATGAAACAGTTATGGCCCCCTAGCGCAATTGTTCTCCGAAGCCAATGAGAGAACCTAAGCTAACCTAATAACAATCTAAGCTTCTCCAAGCAATATCTTCAAGGTTGTCCTCCTTTGATATTGAATTCTTCTCTTTCTTCATAACATTACATTACATAAAATAAACTCGTTTTGTATACGAGGGAGTGAGATGAGAAAAGAAGTTACATTAAGAGATAAAAAGATAGGCACGACACGCAGGTCGTATTTTAAATTCCCAAAACAAAATAAAGGAAAACTAAGGCCATAACCGATCACCACAAGACAATAATAATAAACACATTATTATTATTTATTTTAATTCCTTTAATTAATTTAAACCAAATTAAATATCAGCGACCGATCATACTACGCAGAGTTAGTCGGGGTCTACTGTCCGGTCACAAAACAGAAAAACAGAGAATACTGACTCTGTGAATGTGACGATCATCACAAAGCATGTTACAACCTTCATGTCCAGCTTGTTATGACCGTCACAGGCCCATGACGAACGTCAAGCGGCCAAAATCAGCACTTTGAAACAATCAACAGACGTGATCCAACAAGCCCTCAATTCACAACTCTTTGACAGCACAACCCTTGTGTCGTCACTAACCCTAATGCACCAATTTCAGACTGTCAAACACACCTCTATTGTTGATTCAGTATGATTGATCAACAGCTCATTACTTCACCATACTAATGTCGGATCAAGAAGCAAACGACCATTGATCGCTCAAAGGAAAACAACCATTAAGTGTTTGAATGAACGAAACAGAGACAGTATATCATATATACCGTATTTTGCATTAGGATTACTTATATCATATATATAACTTAATCGATCTCAAGTGTGTAACCTATGGACGATCGATGTATCGCTGCTTCACCATACTAATGTTGGATTCCGAAGCATAGTCAACATCAGTCATCCAAATCGTACACACATGATGCCAAATTTAATTACTCGTTTATTCTTTGATTCATTCTGTCTTTTAATCATATTAATACATAAAATAAACAGCTATCAGATGCATGGTTTCATAAGTGGCTCTGATACCACTGAAGGAGAATAGCGATCCAAAATGTACCGGAATTTAAAAAATTTCTCCTTTAGTGATCCTTACGAATGGGCATGATAAGTGGTAGAATTGTTACCTCTTGTGACGATTGAAATCTTTGATGTAGATCTACGGAGCGATCACGAACGTTAAACGACGATAACGCCTCTACTCAATCCACATGAACGGATTCCTTCAATCTCAGTGCTAGCTGCTACGAATGAAGTCTTTGAGTGAGAGAGAGAGAGAGAGAGAAACGAAATTGCAACTACACAAAATGCTTCTGCACAAGTGTTCTATTTATAGAACCACTTGTGTGGGTTGCAAGCTAAAAAGCCCACTTAAGTGTATGTGGCCCATATTTTGTAATATGCCAAGATCACTTAAGCGCGTGGTACCTTACCATATTTCGTATTCTACTTAAGTACAATGTACCTTACGATGTTCTACAATTCACTTAAGTGCACCGTACCTTATGGTGTTTCTTAGTTACTCTATCTCTTATCAATTCGTCCTTTTGTGTGTGACCCTGTAGGTTTTCGCGGCATTGGCAATTATATTAAATCATGCATTTAACATAATAAACAGTGAGCGGTATCTAGAAATACATCACTGCTACCCAAGACACGAAAATGTCATGTGATCTGACAAATCCTTCTGTGATAATACTTATGTGTATAATTACCCTTTTGCCCTGATGTCTATATTGAACACAAGGCATAGACTGTGCCATCCTTGTTCAGTTCAATATTGGGCCCATAGAAATTTATCCTGTTACGCAGGATGGGTAAATTCTATCTAGGTAACTCATGTCCCTTAGCATGCTTCGTGGAGTACCCATCAACTGTCTTTATGGTTATCAAGTTACGGACAATGTTTGATCAGCAATAAGGCACTCGACTCTACATCTATGGTCCATAATGGTTTCAGGTCGAAGGGTGGTATACACCATTATCACCATGAGAATAACTTATGACACTTTGCATAACATTCTATATAGTATTCTCATAGCGGGTCAATCCAGTATAAATATTACTCTTAATATTCATACCTATGTTTAAGACTTGATAACTCCTTATCCATGATCCATGAGATGTGATCCTCAGTCTATATACATAATAGTCTTTATGCTTTAATGCTATCCCACTTCACAATAAAGCTCGACTACTGATACTTTAAGAATAATGTCCTTATGTTTAATGTGATCTCATGATTAAGTCACACTTGATACATTAAACGGATAGCTGTTCTAGGGACTTTATTAAACAAACGTAATAAAGAAAAAGCCTTTTATTATTAATAAATAATTCGATACAAGTACCAAAAGTATTGGCCTCTAGGGCTTACACCAACATACCAACATATCAATGTGTGGCAGAGGGAAATCATCTTTCGGACTGGCTTTATTCAAATCTCTATAGTCAACACACATGCGGACATTTCCATCTTTCTTCGGCACAGGCATAACATTGGCCCCCCATTATGGGTACTCAGCGGTCACAAGGAAACCGGCATCAATCTGCTTTTGCACTTCTTCTTTGATCTTCACAACCATATCAGGATGTGTTCTTCTCAATTTCTGCTTGACTGGCGGGCATTCTGGCTTCAACGGCAATCTATGCTCCACAATCTCGGAATCCAAACCAGGCATGTCTTGATAGGACCAGGCAAACACATCTGAATAATCTCGGAGAAGATCAATCAACCCCTTCTTGACATCTGGACACAAGCGAGACCCAATCTTGACTTCCTTCACATCATCCTCGGAACCCAAGTTGACTAGCTCAATCTGATCTTCAAAGAGCTGAATAATTCTTTCATCATGCTCAAGAAGACGAGACAATTCATCACTCACTTCTTCGTCACTTTCCTCCTCGTCCTCAAACACAGGGAATTCAAAATTTGGAGAAGGAGAAGGATCATTGTACTCAATGGGGTTAGGAACCAACCTGCATAATGATTTGATATTTTGATTTTAGAGAATGAATTTGTGACCAAATATTATGCATATGGACAATTATATTGTTTATTTATGTTTTTTGTGATTACCATTTTTCAGAATAAAGCAAGAAGTAAAAAACAAAACATCATAGATGTGGATGAATAGAATTAATTTTGTTAATGATAAATTTAAAAATGCCCAAGAAATGTTCTCTTCTCCCTTAGGCATAGGAGAAGGATTTTGAAAACATATAAAAGTAATTACTTAGATCGATACAAAATAACAGGAATATCAACAGCAATCCAATTGTTGCAAGCCTTTCCATGCGTCACAAAATTGGTGCAGTCTTCCTCTTCGTCATCCTCTAGCATAGCAGCTAAGTGTTGTTCATTTCCATGAATGAACCCTCCGCTACGGAAGCTAATTTTCATATCTTTAGACCTTGCAGTTGATGAACCTCGCTGGAATCCCAAACCGGTTCTGCCTTTGTTATCGGAGACCTCTACCATGCGCCTCCACTGATCAAAATTGCCTTCTTCCACAATCTTATTGGCATCTTTTAATGAGGACATGGGTGCCCCAACTCTCTTTTCAACAGCAATAGATAAGGCTTGGAACAGAGTTCCAACCTCATCCTCAGCTTCAACATAAGAGAAAGATGACAGGTGGCTAACCAACAACGCCTTCTCCCCGCCAACAATCACAAACTTTCCATTCTTCACAAATTTGAGTTTTTGATACAAAGTGGATGTAACAGCTCCTGCCTCATGGATCCATGGCCTTCCCAACAAGAAACTGTAGGCCGGGTGGATATCCATTACTTGGAAAGTAATTTGAAAATCACTCTGACCTATCTTAACTAGAAGGTCCACTTCACCGATAATTGTTTTGCGTGAACCATCAAAAGCTTTGACGATTACACCGCTATACCTCATAGGTGCTCCTTGATATGATAACTTTGACAAAGTTGACTTTGGCAGCACATTTAACGAAGACCCGGTGTCAACTAGCATATTGGACAAAGCATCATCTTTGCAATTCATCGAGATATGAAAGCCAAATTATGATTTCTTCCCTCCTCGGGGAGTTCGTCATCACAAAAGCTAAGATTGTTGCAAGAAGTGATGTTAGCCATAATATGATCAAATTGATCCACCGTAACATCATATTCCACAAAAGCTTGCTCTAGAACTCTCTGCAGTGCTTCTCTGTGCGCTTCAGAATTCATGAGCAGAGACAACAGTGAGATTTTTGAGGGGGTTTGGAGCAGCTGCTCCACCATATTAAACTCACTCTTCTTGATCAATCGAAGTACCTCATCATCATCGTTAGCCTTCAAATCGCTGGATTCACCAGACTTACCCTTTGAAGCACCAACTGGATCTACAACAGGCACTTCCACCTTCTTACTAACAACTAATTCTTCCTTATCCTTTGGGAACACCGACCCAAACACCCGACCACTGCGGGTCACCTTGGTAATATCAGCAATGCTCACTACAGAGCTAGTCATAGGAAATGGTACCTCTTGACCATATTTTATCATTGTAGAATTATACTGATACGACACAGCTTTATCAGACTGATACAGGACTGGGCCCACTAACCGTATAACCAACGGTGATACTGATCTATTGTTGCTACTATTATTGTTGTCGTACTGGATTACCAATCGCTCTGGTTGTTTGAAAATGGGCACTATGACATTCACATCATCGTCTACATGACAGGATTGAACAATTTGGATCATGCCTTCATCCATCAGTCGTTGGATGTCCTTTTTCATAACTTTGCAACCCCTTGGGTTAATACTACAGATAATACAACCGTCATGGTCATGTTCACAATCACTTACCAAAAAAATATCCTTATGCATCTGCACCAATGATCTTCGGATGAAACTCACATCAAAAACCTTAAACTCTCCAGGACAACCATCCACCATATTCACAGAAGAATTCCCATGAGCGGGAAATGGATTTGCTTTCACATTCGGCGCGTGATCCTCAAAGGACATCATTCCATTCTTTATCAGCTTTTGAACCTCATACTTGAGCGGATAATAATTCTCGATATCATGTCCGGGTGCTTCTTGATGAAAAGCACAACAGAGCTCAGGCTTATACCACCATGGAAGTGGTTCTGGAATTTGCGGCAGGTTTCTTGGTTGAAGTAGGTTCTTGAGAACCAAAGAGGGATACAATTTTGAATAAGACTTAGGAATCGGGTCGAAAGAGACTTTCTTCCTCTCGAAGTTTTGTTGATGATGATTATTGTTGGTATTGTTGTTGTAAGTGTTTGATCGTTGTTGTGGTTGTTGTTGTTGTTGTTGAACTGGTATTGATTGATTATTGGAAAATACTGGAATGACTGAAGATACTTGATAATGGTGTTGACGGGATGGTTGACTCCTTATGATCTGAGGCCTCCTCTGCCTCCCACTGCTTATTGCATTAGCTTCATTGTCCTTTTTCTTCCCAAAATTGCTACCATATCTCTTACTTGATGATGCTTCATCTTTCGACAAACGTCCTTCTCTCACTCCTTCCTCAAGCCTCATCCCCATGTTTACCATTTCGGTAATGTCACTAGGGGCACTAGCAATCATTCGTTCATAATAAAATGAACTCAGAGTTTTCAAAAAGACCTTTGTCATCTCTTTTTCCTCCAAAGGAGGAGTGATCTGAGCAGCCAATTCCCTCCACCTTTGCGCATACTCTTTAAATGTCTCTTTATCTCTCTGAGACATAGACCTCAGCTAGTCTCTATCAGGCGCCATGTCCATGTTGTACTTATACTGCTTGACAAAAGCCTCTCCCAAGTCATTGAAAGTGCGAATGCTTGCATTATCCAATCCCATGTACCATATGACCGCATCATCGGTCAAACTGTCTTGGAAGTAGTGAATCAATAGTTGATCGTTATTAGTCTGGGTAGACATCTAGAGAGCATACATCACTAGATGACTGAGTGGACAAGTGTTCCCTTTTTACTTTTCAAAGTCAAGCACTTTGAACTTCACTGGGATCTCGACGTTGGGCACTAAACACAACTCAGCAGCACTCTTCCCAAACAAATCCTTACCCCTTAGTGTCTTCAATTCCTTGTGCAACTTAAGAAACTGATCTTTCATTTCATCCATTTTCTCGTAGACATTCGGACCCTCAGACGGCTCAGACTATTGATTAGACTTGACTCATGAATCAAAATATCACCACCGAACTTTAATTTATCCAAGGGAAGGGGAAAAGATTCAAAAATAACCCAATATGTATATGCAAATCTAGAATATTAAACTTAAGCTAAGCCAAAAGGGGGGAGATTCTAAAGGTACGGGGGTGTGTTATGAAAAGGGAAGGTATCAGCACCCTAATCATCTGTAGTACTCTACAGGAGCCTTTTAGATATATGTATTTGGTTTAAAATTGTTTGCTATTTGATTGGGGAGATGAGAAAAAGAACATTTTTTATTGTTTGATGATTTGGAAAGACGTTGAGTCTTATGCCTACGTACCCGTGAAGGATCAAAACCTTGTAGTTCGGGTTCAAAAGTAAGAAGGGATTTGTTGAGGTTGGTTTTATGAGAAAGAGACAAATTGTTATCTTAAGGAGAAAACTCACATTTAAACCACCACAAACATGTGGAAGATAGATCTTTGCATCAAATTGAAAGAAGGGATCTCACTTGGATATAGAATCAACAAGTATGCCACATACCTCTTCCAAATGGAAAAGAATCAATAGCAATCTCAACAATGTTATGGGGTAGGAGATTTAAATCTTAACTAGGGATGACTCATGTCTAATCCTTTTACGAAAAGGTTTTAAACATGGAAAATCCAAAGGGGAAAAAGGGTTTGAATTAAGTTTGTGTTTTTTAGGTCTTATGAAAAGATCTTTGAATATGCTTAAGTGTTTTGAAGCATTTGATTAAGAAATAAAAGGGGAAACAATGACCTAAGTCAAAGTTTATTATGAAAGTGGTTATAAGAAGGAGAGAGAGATAGAATCCTAAGGTTTAAATTGAGGGGAACCTAAGATTGTATCTAGAAGTTTTTGGATTAAGGGGAAGCAAAGTTGTATAGAATGCAGATGAACACACACATGCAAAATGACAAAAATGTCATGATTCATTTCCCTTGGATATAAACAATAACAAGGTTGAACGTGCATTAACATTAAGGCATAAAATATGTCTAAATACAATGGCAATCACAAGGTATGGATGACAATATTAAACATGGTTTTTTAGGCATTGAGATAAGCATAAACAAGACATGACGAAGTTTCACACAACATCACAAGACACAACATATTGATAGTGAATACAAAATCATACTTGACATGGTAAAAGCATTCATTGGTACATGGTAAACACAACATGAATCAATTTAGGTCAAACATGCATCACATTATAAGTCTTCATAAAATAAA